>NC_134827.1:104319827-104357593 GCF_004210375.1 Tachypleus tridentatus
CTTTCACTGGAAGTCAGGATACGTTTTTCTAAAAGCTTTCACTTTGTACGGTCAGGATACGTTTTTTAAGAGCTTTCATCGTCTAGAAGAAAAAACTGGTAAAACAATATTGTTCCGTATTTCTTTGCTTATTTTCGTGCAAAGCCACATTGGTATATCTACTGTGTTCACCGCCGGGAATCGAACCCCGGATGTTAACGTAGAACTCTGTGTTAGTATCATTTCATGTTCAGTTGTCTTCCTCTAATTTTTTTTTTCGAGACAACGTACTTGCCAGGTTTGGTATAAAACTTTAAATAAAATGATTTTGTTTTCTTGTCTCCAACGTAAAAGTTTTCACACACACACACACACACACACACACATATTACGGTGGAACGTAATCTTTATCGCACAAATTCAAACATGAAATGCTAACAACAACACTGGAATATCACTAAGTGATAACAAAACACGGCCGACTTGTCACTTCGTCTTAAAGAGCTTTGTACGTCTTTTAAGACTGATGGCCCTACCAAACGTTCCTGTTAGCAATAGTGAACATGGAGACCACTTATCTCCCCCTAAGCCATCAGCCATGTCAGATTGAGTACCGTCCTCGATTCTTGGTTTCTTTCTGACGGTTCGTGTTTCTAGCAAACTGCTGGTTTTAATTATGACCACCTAATTTTATTTACTAGAACTAGAGCAGTGAATTGTGACTTCTGTGTTCTAAGTTAATAGGGTAAAAACCATCACGTATGAAATACGAGGACAATCTTTTAAGTTGTATATTTCAACATTTTTTTTTAAAGTTACACAATGTGCTACCCATACTCAGCCCACCACATGTATCGAAACCCGATTTCTATCGTTCTAAGTCTGCAGACATGGTGTTGTGCTACTAGGAGGCGTCATTTAAATACGACAAAATAAATGTGAAAAGGAAAAAAAAAACATTTTTACGGTGAGAATAATTTACTGGATGGACCCGGCATGGGCGCTAGACTCGCAATATGAGAGTCGCGGGTTCGAATCCCCGTCACACCGAAGATGCTCGCACTTTGAGCCGTGGGGGCGTTATAATGTGACAGTCAGCCCCTCCCCTCTATTCGTTGGTAAAAGAGTAGCCCAAGAGTTGGCGGTAAGTGGTGATGACTAGCTGCCTTCCTTCTAGTCTTAAACTGCTAAATTATGGACGGCTAGCGCAAATAGCCCTCGTGTAGCTTTGCGCAAAATTCCAAAACAAACAGGATTCAACTAGATATGCGGACTCTGAATGGAATGGAGTGTTCTTACCCATATGACATAACCATGAACGTGGGGAGGGTTATTTGTGTTCTGGTCCACCCCCTCCACGATTCCGAGGGTGCGATTTTTGAAAATGTGGTCCCTCTCCAAACTTGGCGCGCATGATCAGGTACCACAGGTGGATGTCCTAATTTTTGGGGTGGTTGGGTGGGTGTGGACTCCTCTTGGGGTAGCAATAGAGGTAAATGAGGTAATAGAGGAGACTCGTCAGTACATGGGAGCTTCTGTGAGTCATGATGGGGGCACTGAACCCACAACGGAGCACAAGTATTTTATGCTAATATTATAGAAAGACTTCATATGAAAACGAAACCTAGTAAAAGAAGGACGTTTCGCCTTCTCATCGAGTGCTAACTTCAATCTTCAGAGAAATTTAGAACTATAGTAGATTCAGTTGACACAGTGTTGAAATACAGATATAGCCTTTTATTTACAAGTGAAATTTTTATACATTTTCTCTCATATATAATAAATAGTTTAGCAGTGAGACTAAACGATTGGCATCTTGGTGAATTTAATGGCTGAAGGAAGGAAAAAAAGATGATAAAAAGTATTTGAATGCTAAAGTTCCTTGCGGTTTTGATAAGAGGAGCAATTGGTTAAGAGAGGCTTAACTCACATGGCTCCAAGTCACAATATTCATGGAGCATATAGTCTTTTTACAACCAGAAACTGGTTGAAATAATTCTACATGCCAGGGTTTTAAAGGGTCACGTTATTGTGGTACGTGATCTTGTTAGGAGAAGGTAGTGGATGAAACCACCGAAATACTAGTGGTTTAAAGGACCACATTCTTGAAACATGTATCTGTCTTGGAGCCAGGAACTGGTTGAAATCCTCTAAATATTAGTGGTTTAAAGGACCACATTCTTGAAACATGTATCTGTCTTGGAGTCAGGAACTTGTTGAAATCCTCTAAATATTAGTGGTTTAAAGAACCACATTCTTGAAACATGTATCTGTCTTGGAGTCAGGAACTTGTTGAAATCCTCTAAATATTAGTGGTTTAAAGGACCACATTCTTGAAACATGTATCTGTCTTGGAGCCAGGAACTGGTTGAAATCCTCTAAATATTAGTGGTTTAAAGGACCACAATCTTGAAACATGTATCTGTCTTGGAGCCAGGAACTGGTTGAAATCCTCTAAATATTAGTGGTTTAAAGGACCACATTCTTGAAACATTTATCTGTCTTGGAGCCAGGAACTGGTTGAAATCCTCTAAATATTAGTGGTTTAAAGGACCACATTCTTGAAACATGTGTCTGTCTTGGAGCCAGGAACTGGTTGAAATCCTCTAAATATTAGTGGTTTAAAGGACCATATTCTTGAAACATGTGTCTGTCTTGGAGCCAGGAACTGGTTGAAATCCTCTAAATATTAGTGGTTTAAAGGACCACATTCTTGAAACATGTGTCTATCTTGGAGATAGGAACTGGTTGAAATCCTCTAAATATTAGTGGTTTAAAGGACCACATTCTTGAAACATGTATCTGTCTTGGAGCCAGGAATTGGTTGAAATCCTCTAAATATTAGTGGTTTAAAGGACCACATTCTTGAAACATGTGTCTGTTTTGGAGCCAGGAACTGGTTGAAATCCTCTAAATATTAGTGGTTTAAAGGACCACATTCTTGAAACATGTATCTGTCTTGGAGCCAGGAACTGGTTGAAATCCTCTAAATATTAGTGGTTTAAAGGACCACATTCTTGAAACATGTATCTGTCTTGGAGCCAGGAACTGGTTGAAATCCTCTAAATATTAATGGTTTAAAGGACCACATTCTTGAAACATGTATCTGTCTTGAAGCAAGGAACTGGTTGATATCCTCTAAATATTAGTGGTTTAAAGGACCACATTATTGAAACATGTGTCTGTTTTGGAGCCAGGAACTGGTTGAAATCCTCTAAATATTAGTGGTTTAAAGGACCACATTCTTGAAACATGTATCTGTCTTGGAGCCAGGAACTGGTTGAAATCCTCTAAATATTAGTGGTTTAAAGGACCACATTCTTGAAACATGTATCTGTCTTGGAGCCAGGAACTGGTTGAAATCCTCTAAATATTAGTGGTTTAAAGGACCACATTCTTGAAACATGTATCTGTCTTGGAGCCAGGAACTGGTTGAAATGCTCTAAATATTAGTGGTTTAAAGGACCACATTCTTGAAACATGTATCTGTCTTGGAGTCAGGAACTTGTTGAAATCCTCTAAATATTAGTGGTTTAAAGGACCACATTCTTGAAACATGTGTCTGTCATGGAGTCAGGAATTGGTTGAAATTTTCTAAATAATAGTGGTCCTTTAAACCACTTTCAACCAGTTCCTGGCTGAAATCCTCTAAATATTATTGGTTTATAGGACCACATTCTTGGAACATGTGTCTGTCTTGGAGCCAGGAACTGGTTGAAATCCTCTAAATATTAGTGGTTTAAAGGACCACATTCTTGAAACATGTGTCTGTTTTGGAGCCAGGAACTGGTTGAAATCCTCTAAATATTAGTGGTTTAAAGGACCACATTCTTGAAACATGTATCTGTCTTGGAGCCAGGAACTGGTTGAAATCCTCTAAATATTAGTGGTTTAAAGGACCACATTCTTGAAACATGTATCTGTCTTTAGCCAGGAACTGGTTGAAATCCTCTAAATATTAGTGGTGTTATGGACCACATTCTTGAGACATGTATCTGTCTTGGAGCCAGGAACTGGTTGAAATCCTCTAAATATTAGTGGTTTAAAGGACCACATTCTTGAAACATGTATCTGTCTTGGAGCCAGGAACTGGTTGAAATCCTCTAAATATTAGTGGTTTAAAGGACCATATTCCTGACCTTAAAGAACTTTCCAAAAATTGAATTTAACGTATCCTTAAATATAAATATCTATATGCACTAGTTTGAAACGCTTTACAATATTTGTTTGTTTTTGAATTTCGCAAAGCTACACGAGGTCTATCTGTGCTAGCTGCCCCTAATTTAACAGTGTAAGACTAGATGGAAGGCAGCTAATCATGACTATCCATCGCCGACTTTTGGGCTACTCTTTTACCAACGAATAGTGGGATTGACCGCGTATCATAACGCCCCCACGGCTGAAAGGGCGAGCATGTTTGGTGCGACGGGGATTCGAACCCAATTGTTAAGGGAGGTGTTAAAGTTGTTGCACCATTGCCTTCTATACTTGATAGTAAAAATAGCAGAATTAATCTCAGTTTTCTAATGTTTGACCTTTCAAGTTGATTGTCTTCACTTGTGGTGGGTGCAGTTAAGGCGTTTGACCCGTAATCGGAGGGTTGCAGGTTCGAGTCCACGTCACACCAAACATTCTCGTCCTTTGAACCGTGGGAGCGTTATAATGTGACGGTAAATCCCACTATTCGTTGGTAAAATAGTGGCCCAATTGTTGGCGGTGGGTAGTGATGACTAGCTGCCTTTTCTCTAGTCTTACACTGCTAAATTATGGACGGCTAGCGCAGATAGCCCTTGAGTAGCTTTGTGCGAAATTCAAAATAATTAAAAAAGAACATGATTACATTTCGATTATTCTGATTACCCTCCTCCACACACATATAAATATATTTAAACGTTCAGTGATGGCTAGTAAACCCACTTGTAGATAAAAATATTTAAACGTTCAGTGATGGCTAGTAAACCCACTTGTAGATAAAAATATTTAAACGTTCAGTGATGGCTAGTAAACCCACTTGTAGATAAAAATATATATGTAAAAACGGCTCGTTTGGGTTGAGAAATTGTTCTACGTAGAGGAGCGAACAACGTTTCGACCTTCTTCGGTCATCTTTGTAAACCTGACGATGACCGAAGAAGGTCAAAACATTGTTCGCTCCTCAACGTAAAAAAAAAATTTCCAAACCCAAACGAGCCGTTTTTACATATATATTTAAACGTTTAGTTGTTGTTTTTTAACGTTGTAAGAAATATAATCTACGGCAATCTTACACTGCGAAGAACGACATTATGTTTATCTTCTGCGTTTGCGCAGAAGTAAAGCATGTTGATTATCGGGTCCACAACCCGTATAAAACTTAAAAGTGCGTATCGCATGCCTCGTTTCTGGTGAGCTGTCACGTGAAGACTGAAGTTCATGTCACGTGTTGGCAGATGATGATAAATAGAAGTAATCCATTACACACACCTGAGATTGGTCGTGACACGTGCTGCCGAAACAGTCCGAGTTCGGTATTCTTGTAATAACTAAACTTGCTTAGAGTTACGTACTAATTTAAAACGCACGCACGGTACTCAATTTCCAACTCACTTCTTTAAAAAAAACCAAAAAACTAGCAGAGATAAAATCGACACTTGATCAATGACTGAACAATTTTCTCGGAAATTCAAAGACGTCGTTTCAGCCAAATCTAAAATAACAAAATAAACAACACTTAATCTTAGAAGTAAATGAAAAATTTAATAAAATATTGAGGAATATTTCTGTTGGTTAGATTGCACTGTCGAAATTTACCACCAGAGTGCACTTTATGTGTAAAAACAACAACAAAAAGAACAGGCACGTGGGGTTTCTGTCTCACTCTCGACTGTGGGATTTAAAGAATTTATCTGTTGGCATGCCTAAGATATCTTTTCTCATATTTCACAGTCAACCCTAAACATCACTCAAGATTTTATGAAGAGTTCGTTGCTAAATTTCAGTCTAATTAGAAACACAACACGTTTTCTCCCTCACGTGAGAAGTTCGTTCAAAAAACGCCTCGCGCTTGATAAATGTGGGAGTCTCGAAATTTCGAGTTTCTTCTTACGTAAATACTTGACAAATTTTTACCGCCATTTAATTTATTTTAAATTTTGACTCAGGCAAATAAAAAAACGACAACAAATTAAGAGAACTCTGCTGTCAAGCACAAAGTCACATGATGGTACATGATCTGCCCATCATGTATCGAAATCCAATTTTTAGCGTTGTAACCCAGCATAGTTATCGCCGAGCCACCGGGAAACGAAACCGGAGCCTTCAGTAAACAAAAGTGTGTACGCTCTAACGTGGTAAGCATACCGTAACTGGGTAGATTTCAGAGAAACCTTTCTCTAAAATAAAAAAATACTAAGACCTTCCTAAACGGTATTCCTTTTCGAGCTTCAAGCTTATGACTCCATTGGCGGAGTCTTGCGCTACAGCTCTGGAATTTGAAGCTGGCGACCAGGGTTTGAACCAGTGCGATGTCACAAAATGTACTCTTTTCGCCCTCAGCTGTGCGTACAATATAAGAGAGGCAGTCCAGTGAGTACCTTAACACGGATGATGGGTGATACTTTTCACAGATCACTAGTTCTAAACTGGTGACGGCTTTGTTAGAAATATAAAGCCACAAATACATATACGTTAGTGGAGAGTGAAATATCAGCTGATATTAAACTCATCGCTGGTTCTTTAACAAGGAAGCTGATGATTTAATGTAAGAAAAGTATTGATGCAAGATAAAAGCCATAAAGTTGTACGATTTAAAGAAACCAAAGTTATGAATCTCAGTTTATATAGATGTCGCTAAGAAACACTGAACATTGATCAGTACAATATAACACAAAACTAGACAGTTACCTAACCAGTACCATGCAAAACTAGACAGGGATCTGACCAGTACCATGCAAAACTAGACAGGGATCTGACCAGTATCGTACAAAACTAGACAGGAACCTGACCAGCATCATACAAAATTAAACAAGGATCTAACCAGTAGCATACAAGGGCTAACTGCGCTAGCCGTCCCTAATTTAGCAGTATAAGACTAGATGGAAGGCAGCTAGCCAGCACCACCCACCGCCAACTTTTGGGCTACTATTTTACCAACGAATAGTGGGATTGACCGTAACTTTATAATGCCCCCACGTTTCGAACTTGCGACCCTCGAATTACGAGTCGAGCGCTTTAACCACCTGATTATGCCAGGCCTTGGAGGTTTATGGACTTACAACACTAGAATTCCGTGTTCAGTTCCCTATCCGGCTTTGCTCTGAAAGAAGAAACAACAAATGTAAGAAGCTTCAAATAATTCATAATGAATGTTCCTTAATTTAAAATAATACAAATATTAAAATTGGAATTCGAGTTAAAGATTCATACTCTACTAGTGAGAGATTCATACTCTACTAGTAAGAGATTTATACTCTACTAGTAAAATATTCATACACTACTAGTAAGAGATCCATACTCTACTAGTGAGAGATTCATACTCTACTAGTAAGAGATCTATACTCTACTTGTAAGAGATTCATACTCTACTAGTAAAATATTCATACACTACTAGTAAGAGATCCATACCCTACTAGTAAGAGATCTATACTCTACTTGTAAGAGATTCATACTCTACTAGTGAGAGATTTATACTCTACTAGTAAGATATTCATACTCTACTAGTAAAATATTCATACTCTACTAGTGAGAGATTCATGCTCTACTAGTAAGAGATCTATACTCTACTTGTAAGAGATTCATACTCTACTAGTGAGAGATTCATACTCGTAAGAGATTCATACTCTACGAGTAAAATATTCATACACTACTAGTAAGAGATTCATACTCTACTAGTAAAATATTCATACTCTACTAGTGAGAGATTCATACTCTACTAGTAAGAGATCTATACTCTACTAGTAAGAGATCTATACTCCACTAGTAAGAGATTCATACTCTACTAGTAAAATATTCATACTTTACTAGTTAGAGATTCATACTCTACTAGTAAAATATTCATACTTTACTAGTAAGAGATTCATACTCTACTAGTAAGAGATCCATACTCTACTAGTAAGAGATTCATACTCTACTAGTAAGAGATCTATACTCTACTAGTAAGAGATCTATACTCTACTAGTGAGAGATTCATACTCGTAAGAGATTCATACTCTACTAGTAAAATATTCATACACTACTAGTAAGAGATCCATACCCTACTAGTAAGAGATCTATACTCTACTTGTAAGAGATTCATACTCTACTAGTGAGAGATTTATACTCTACTAGTAAGATATTCATACTCTACTAGTAAAATATTCATACTCTACTAGTGAGAGATTCATGCTCTACTAGTAAGAGATCTATACTCTACTTGTAAGAGATTCATACTCTACTAGTGAGAGATTCATACTCGTAAGAGATTCATACTCTACGAGTAAAATATTCATACACTACTAGTAAGAGATTCATACTCTACTAGTAAAATATTCATACTCTACTAGTGAGAGATTCATACTCTACTAGTAAGAGATCTATACTCTACTAGTAAGAGATCTATACTCCACTAGTAAGAGATTCATACTCTACTAGTAAAATATTCATACTTTACTAGTAAGAGATTCATACTCTACTAGTAAAATATTCATACTTTACTAGTAAGAGATTCATACTCTACTAGTAAAATATTCATACTTTACTAGTAAGAGATTCATACTCTACTAGTAAGAGATTCATACTCTACTAGTAAGAGATCTATACTCTACTAGTTAGAGATTCATACTCCACTAGTAAGAGATCTATACTCTACTAGTAAGAGATTCATACTCTACTAGTAAGAGATTCATACTCTACTAGTAAGAGATCTATACTCTACTAGTTAGAGATTCATACTCCACTAGTAAGAGATCTATACTCTACTAGTAAGAGATTCATACTCTACTAGTAAGAGATCTATACTTTACTAGTAAGAGATTCATACTCTACTAGTAAGAGATTCATACTCTACTAGTAAGAGATTCATACTCTACTAGTAAAATATTCATACTCTACTAGTAAGAGAATCAATACTCTACTTGTAAGAGATTCATACTCTACTAGTGAGAGATTCATACTCTACTTGTAAGAGATTCATACTCTACTAGTAAAATATTCATACACTACTAGTAAGAGATCCATACTCTACTAGTAAAATATTCATACTCTACTAGTGAGAGATTCATGCTCTACTGGTAAGAGATCTATACTCTACTTGTAAGAGATTCATACTCTACTAGTGAGAGATTCATACTCGTAAGAGATTCATACTCTACTAGTAAGAGATCTATACTCTACTAGTAAGAGATGCATACTCTACTAGTGAGAGATTCATACTCTACTAGTAAGAGATTCATACTCTACTAGTAAGAGATCTATACTCTACTAGTAAAATATTCATACTCTACTAGTAAGAGACCAATACTCTACTTGTAAGAGATTCATACTCTACTAGTGAGAGATTCATACTCTACTTGTAAGAGATTCATACTCTACTAGTAAAATATTCATACACTACTAGTAAGAGATCCATACTCTACTAGTAAAATATTCATACTCTACTAGTGAGAGATTCATGCTCTACTAGTAAGAGATCTATACTCTACTTGTAAGAGATTCATACTCTACTAGTGAGAGATTCATACTCGTAAGAGATTCATACTCTACTAGTAAAATATTCATACATTACTAGTAAGAGATTCATACTCTACTAGTAAAATATTCATACTCTACTAGTGAGAGATTCATACTCTACTAGTAAAATATTCATACACTACTAGTAAGAGATCTATACTCTACTAGTAAGAGATTCATACTCTACTAGTAAGAGATCATACTCTACTAGTAAGAGATTCATACTCTACTAGTAAGAGATCTATACTCTACTAGTAAGAGATCTATACTCTACTAGTAAGAGATTCATACTCTACTAGTAAGAGATCTATACTCTACTAGTAAGAGATTCATACTCTACTAGTAAGAGATCTATACTCTACTAGTAAGAGATTCATACTCTACTAGTAAGAGATCTCATACTCTACTAGTAAGAGATTCATACTCTACTAGTAAGAGATTCATACTCTACTAGTAAGAGATCTATACTCTACTAGTAAGAGATGCATACTCTACTAGTGAGAGATTCATACTCTACTAGTAAGAGATTCATACTCTACTAGTAAGAGATCTATACTCTACTAGTAAAATATTCATACTCTACTAGTAAGAGACCAATACTCTACTTGTAAGAGATTCATACTCTACTAGTGAGAGATTCATACTCTACTTGTAAGAGATTCATACTCTACTAGTAAAATATTCATACACTATTAGTAAGAGATCCATACTCTACTAGTAAAATATTCATACTCTACTAGTGAGAGATTCATGCTCTACTAGTAAGAGATCTATACTCTACTTGTAAGAGATTCGTACTCTACTAGTGAGAGATTCATACTCGTAAGAGATTCATACTCTACTAGTAAAATATTCATACACTACTAGTAAGAGATTTATACTCTACTAGTAAAATATTCATACTCTACTAGTGAGAGATTCATACTCTACTAGTAAAATATTCATACTTTACTAGTAAGAGATTCATACTCTACTTGTAAAATATTGATACTTTACTAGTAAGAGATTCATACTCTACTAGTAAGAGATCTATACTCTACTAGTAAGAGATTCATACTCTACTAGTAAGAGATCTATACTCTACTAGTAAGAGATTCATACTCTACTAGTAAGAGATATATACTCCACTAGTAAGAGATTCATACTCTACTAGTAAGAGATCTATACTCTACTAGTGAGAGATTCATACTTTACTAGTGAGAGATTCATACTCTACTAGTAAGAGATTCATACTCTACTAGTAAGAGATCTATACTCTACTAGTAAAATATTCATACTCTAGTAGTAAGAGACCAATACTCTACTTGTAAGAGATTCATACTCTACTAGTGAGAGATTCATACTCTACTTGTAAGAGATTCATACTCTACTAGTAAAATATTCATACACTATTAGTAAGAGATCCATACTCTACCAGTAAAATATTCATACTCTACTAGTGAGAGATTCATGCCTACTAGTAAGAGATCTATACTCTACTTGTAAGAGATTCATACTCTACTAGTGAGAGATTCATACTCGTAAGAGATTCATACTCTACTAGTAAAATATTCATACACTACTAGTAAGAGATTTATACTCTACTAGTAAAATATTCATACTCTACTAGTGAGAGATTCATACTCTACTAGTAAAATATTCATACTTTACTAGTAAGAGATTCATACTCTACTTGTAAAATATTCATACTTTACTAGTAAGAGATTCATACTCTACTAGTAAGAGATCTATACTCTACTAGTAAGAGATCTATACTCTACTAGTAAGAGATTCATACTCTACTAGTAAGAGATCTATACTCTACTAGTAAGAGATTCATACTCTACTAGTAAGAGATTCATACTCTACTAGTAAGAGATCTATACTCTACTAGTAAGAGATTCATACTCTACTAGTAAGAGATTCATACTCTACTAGTAAGAGATCTATACTCTACTAGTAAGAGATTCATACTCTACTAGTAAGAGATTCATACTCTACTAGTAAGAGATCTATACCCTACTAGTAAGAGATTCATACTCTACTAGTAAGAGATTCATACTCTACTAGTAAGAGATTCATACTCTACTAGTAAGAGATTCATACTTTACTAGTAAGAGATTCATACTCTACTAGTAAGAGATCTATACTCTACTAGTAAGAGATTCATACTCTACTAGTAAGAGATTCATACTCTACTAGTAAGAGATTCATACTCTACTAGTAAGAGATCTATACTCTACTAGTAAGAGATTCATACTCTACTAGTAAGAGATTCATACTCTACTAGTAAGAGATTCATACTCTACTAGTAAGAGATTCATACTCTACTTGTAAGAGATTCATACTCTACTAGTGAGAGATCTATACTCCACTAGTAAGAGATTCATACTCTACTAGTAAGAGATTCATACTCTACTAGTAAGAGATTCATACTCTACTTGTAAGAGATTCATACTCTACTAGTGAGAGATCTATACTCCACTAGTAAGAGATTCATGCTCTACTAGTAAGAGATTCATACTCTACCAGTGAGAGATCTATACTCTACTAGTGAGAGATCCATACTCTACTAGTAAGAGATTCATACTCTACTAGTAAGAGATTCATACTCTACTTGTAAGAGATTCATACTCTACTAGTGAGAGATCTTTACTCCACTAGTAAGAGATCCATACTCTACTAGTAAGAGATCCATACTCCACTAGTAAGAGATTCATACTCTACCAGTGAGAGATCTATACTCTACTAGTGAGAGATCCATACTCTACTAGTAAGAGATTCATACTCTACTAGTAAGAGATCTATACTCTACTAGTAAGAGATTCATACTCCACTAGTAAGAGATCTATACTCTACTAGTAAGAGACCAATACTCTACTTGTAAGAGATTCATACTCTACTAGTGAGAGATTCATACTCGTAAGAGATTCATACTCTACTAGTAAAATATTCATACACTACTAGTAAGAGATTTATACTCTACTAGTAAAATATTCATACTCTACTAGTGAGAGATTCATACTCTACTAGTAAAATATTCATACTTTACTAGTAAGAGATTCATACTCTACTTGTAAAATATTCATACTTTACTAGTAAGAGATTCATACTCTACTAGTAAGAGATCTATACTCTACTAGTAAGAGATTCATACTCTACTAGTAAGAGATCTATACTCTACTAGTAAGAGATTCATACTCTACTAGTAAGAGATATATACTCCACTAGTAAGAGATTCATACTCTACTAGTAAGAGATCTATACTCTACTAGTGAGAGATTCATACTTTACTAGTGAGAGATTCATACTCTACTAGTAAGAGATTCATACTCTACTAGTAAGAGATCTATACTCTACTAGTAAAATATTCATACTCTAGTAGTAAGAGACCAATACTCTACTTGTAAGAGATTCATACTCTACTAGTGAGAGATTCATACTCTACTTGTAAGAGATTCATACTCTACTAGTAAAATATTCATACACTATTAGTAAGAGATCCATACTCTACTAGTAAAATATTCATACTCTACTAGTGAGAGATTCATGCTCTACTAGTAAGAGATCTATACTCTACTTGTAAGAGATTCTGCTCTACTAGTGAGAGATTCATACTGTAAGAGATTCATACTCTACCAGTAAAATATTCATACACTACTAGTAAGAGATTTATACCTACTAGTAAAATATTCATACTCTACTAGTGAGAGATTCATACTCTACTAGTAAAATATTCATACTTTTACTAGTAAGAGATTCATACTCTACTTGTAAAATATTCATACTTTACTAGTAAGAGATTCATACTCTACTAGTAAGAGATTCATACTCTACTAGTAAGAGATCTATACCTACTAGTAAGAGATTCATACTCTACTAGTAAGAGATTCATACTCTACTAGTAAGAGATCTATACTCTACTAGTAAGAGATTCATACTCTACTAGTAAGAGATTCATACTCTACTAGTAAGAGATTCATACTCTACTAGTAAGAGATTCATACCTACCAGTAAGAGATTCATACTCTACTTGTAAGAGATTCATACTCTACTAGTGAGAGATCTATACTCCACTAGTAAGAGATTCATACTCTACTAGTAAGAGATTCATACTCTACTAGTAAGAGATTCATACTCTACTTGTAAGAGATTCATACTCTACTAGTAAGAGATTCATGCTCTACTAGTAAGAGATTCATACTCTACCAGTGAGAGATCTATACTCTACTAGTGAGAGATCCATACTCTACTAGTAAGAGATTCATACTCTACTAGTAAGAGATTCATACTCTACTAGTAAGAGATTCATACTCTACTAGTAAGAGATTCATACTCTACTTGTAAGAGATTCATACTCTACCAGTGAGAGATCTTTACCCACTAGTAAGAGATCCATACTCTACTAGTAAGAGATCCATACCCACTAGTAAGAGATTCATACTCTACCAGTGAGAGATCTATACTCTACTAGTGAGAGATCCATACTCTACTAGTAAGAGATTCATACTCTACTAGTAAGAGATCTATACTCTACTAGTAAGAGATTCATACTCCACTAGTAAGAGATCTATACTCTACTAGTAAGAGACCAATACTCTACTTGTAAGAGATTCATACTCTACTAGTAAGAGATTCATACTCTACTAGTGAGAGATCTATACTCCACTAGTAAGAGATTCATACTCCACTAGTAAGAGATCTATACTCTACTAGTAAGAGACCAATACTCTACTTGTAAGAGATTCATACTCTACTTGTAAGAGATTCATACTCTACCAGTGAGAGATCTATACTCTACTAGTGAGAGATCCATACTCTACTAGTAAGAGATTCATACTCTACTAGTAAGAGATCTATACTCTACTAGTAAGAGATTCATACTCCACTAGTAAGAGATCTATACTCTACTAGTAAGAGACCAATACTCTACTTGTAAGAGATTCATACTCTACTAGTAAGAGATTCATACTCTACCAGTGAGAGATCTATACTTTACCAGTGACGCCGCAGGTCTAACAAAAAAATGCTAGGACTTTGTACTTGAGCACAGGGCTACACAATGGGCTGTCTGTGCTCTGCACACTACGGGTATAGAAACCCGGTTTTTAGCATTATAAACTTTCAGTTTTACCGCTGAGCCACGGTGAGGGGGACTTGTGGGGGTAAATGGAACAATATTTGTTGTCGAAAACAGGTCTTCGGGAGAACTGATTGAACTTCTTCGGATAGAAATTTAAGGCTTAAAAAGAGTAAATCTGGTCATCTTTGTGGACTTTCTGAATGATTTCTGTCATTGCACTTCTTTCTTCTGCGCCTTTTCACAATTCTGTTGACGGTTACCTGCCTTCTGTGCTCACTGACAAGCCTTTTCACACAACTAAGATTATCGACCGCTTGGAAGACAGATTCTAGTGTGAATGCGACAGGATTCCTTTATATCCCAATCTTACGCCCCCCGCTAGTACAGCAGTAAATCTACGTATTTACAACACCAGAATCAAGGGTTCGATTCCCCTCGGTGGGCTCAGCAGATAGCCTAATGTGGCTTTGCTTTCAGAAAAACATGCAGACACACACTCACACAATCGTACTTTAATGAAAACCATATTAATTTCAGTAAACAAAGAAAAAAAAATCACTTCAAGGTTGAGAAACTGAGTTGTGTTTTTAAATTAACTGTACTAAATGCTATTTCCGCTTGAAGCTATTGTAATCTCTTATTGAAATTTTTTCTTCAACTAATTATAATTTTAATAGCCGCCCCCAACCCGTCCTTCCAGTGGCTCAACGATAAGTCCGGGGGCTTAAAAACGCTAAAAATAGGGTTTCGATACCCATGATGGGCACAGTAGAGATAAGTCTATTTTGCAGCTTAGTTCTTAAGGATGTTCTAAATAAAGTTTACTTTTTTTTACTTTTTTTACGTCCGTTGTTACTTTGTTCATCTCATTGTCTACCTTATTATATTACTCTCAGTGTCCTTACTTCACCCACTCTGTAACAGAATGTATAACCAAATTATCTTGTTTTAAAAGAAGTTTGTAACAATCGCCACTAGGTGAAGTAATTCCTGATGACGGGAAACCCACTTAAAGTAAAAATGTGTCTCAAGACATCTGGTATGGGTATTAACACTTTTATTAACATAAAGCAGAGAACGACGTTTCGACCTTCTTAGGTCATCGTAATCTGAGGGTTGGGGATTCGAATCCCGTCGCACCAAACATGCTCGTCCTTTTAGTCGTGGGAGCGTTATAATGTGGCGGTCAATGCCACTACTCGTTGATAAAAGAATCGCCCAAGAGTTTGCGGTGGGTGGTGACGACTAGCTGCCTTCCCTCTAGTCTAACTCTGCTAAATTAGAGACTGTTAGTGCAAATAGCCCTCGTGTAACTTTACGCGAAATCCACACAAAACAAAACAGCTAATCATGCTGTGATTTATTAAACTACTGGCGTTTCTGCTGTTTAAGTTCAGACACGTCTTCAAGATGGCTTCATCCGTGTTTTGTTTTTTTTAACTTATCTAACCTCCGACGTTACGAATATATCAGTGTAACTCAGCTACAAAACTGGACATCAAAGGAGTAAAAAAAACAGATTTGTCGATGTTTCGTTATTTATAGTGATACATGAAAAAACAGGGGCGTTTATTTTATACAGGACTAGCTGGACTACCCGTCTCCTCGACGGAAGTTATGTGAACTCATGATTAGGTTATCTTAGGACGGGAAAGGTTGATTCACTCATATGTAAAAAAACCGCAAAATACAAAACTGAAAATCCGTATGTATCTCTCCAACGAATCTGTATACAATGTTTGATAAATCTACGGGGTAGGGTGGGTGGGGTTAACGGTGAAAAAAACGCAAAATTAAAAATCTCTACGTATTTCTCCATGGACCCAGTTAAACGACATATCGAGTTTAGTAAAATAGTTACAGATGACAGTAGTAGTATATTTTTGTAGATACAAATTAAAACGGGCGTATGATACTTATCGTGGAAAAGAAAATCCACTTAAGGGTCCACAGATACAGTTTTTGGATCATTTGTAAAGTGAAACAAATAAAAAATAAATGTTCTGCTCAAAATCTGTGTCACTAAACGTGTATTACGTGGGTATCATAGTTCAATAGTTCACGTAGTTATTGGTCATCTGTTCTGTAACATGACTTTTAGACTGTGTTGAATTTGTTTTATAGTTTTCAAACTAGGCTAGAAGGACTGTTTACACGTAATCGCCTCAAGTTCTGAAATTATTAGAACTAAGGCAGTCAGAGAACAACACGCTCCGTTATCTCTTGGACCATCCTTTTTTGATCAAACAGCAGCCTGTTGTGTGGCGGAGGGCTTTTTCGATTGGTAAACTAGAACTGATATTTAATCGCAAATGTTCCTGTTGATATTTCAATTTTATTTTTATTAACAGCTCAGGAGTTTTACTTTCATGTTGGAAATTAAACAAAGAAATATATATATATATGACGTATATATGTACTTGACCAGTTTACCTCTGTTTAGAAATCACGAGTTGGTAAATCTTTAAACCAAGAAACACTCATAGCTAATCAAACTTAAATAACTTGATTCAAGTGTGTTTGTTTTTTCCTATGTTTCAAGGCAGCGTTTCCATAATTTCCAACTTAACTTTTATAGACTGCGTAGGGCTTATTCGTTAGTTTTAAAGTTTTTGCCCAAAGTTACACAAAGAGCTACCTGCGAACATCCAGTCCCTAAGTTTGTTGAACTGATAAACTGGTGAGAGAGCGGCTAATTATATTTGTATGGGTTCAAAGTGACAACCAAAACAGTACAATTAAACAAGGTAAGGTATAGTACAACAGATATCGCAACTTCTTTACTTTGTGTTTTATTACATATATGCATTCTGATTGGTTTGACATGTCAAGATCTTTGTTTCATTTAGATTCATTTTGATGTTCGAAATTTCGATTTTTTTTTTCTTTAAGCGTCCGCGTGAGGTTTATTAATGTAATGAAAGCCATCCGTATAAGCGTCTCTGCATTTTTTAACAAAAATATTCGAAATATGACATTTAAATATTCCTATAAGGAAATATTTATTGTCCAGAACTTGTCGTTTTTCTGGCCGGCCCTTGGTTATTTACAGGATGTAACAGGAAGTCTGTTTTCACAGAGCACGCTCTACGCAATTAACCCAACAAACACCTCCTCCAAGATCAAACTACGTGTTTGGCAGGCGGAAACGGAAGTGAAGTTGATTTGATCTGCAGAGGGCAAGCAGTTTAGAACCTAATTACCGTGCAGGACGTTGCTGATCGCTCTTTAATTAATGAGCTGTATCCTTCCGCTCAAGTAGTGAGTCCGACGCAGGCGGTGGGTCATCTCCAGGAGGATGGAACGCGGAGTGAGTTAAACACATGGCTGATGAGATAGCGTTGGGAATGTCATGTCAGCCGTTTGAAGAATAGTAAAATACATGGTAGCCATTAAACATGGGAAAAACATGACGTAATTTGTATATTTCAATATGACAACTATCGTGTACTTCAGGATGTCACAGGTCCACTAATAACTTTTATTCTAAAACTATAATTTCACAAAAACAGCCAAATACGATATATAAGGAGATATCAGGTAATACATAAAACTTCATACAATAATAGCTAAAGTTTTATTGTTTATAACGTAATTAATCGGTAACTTGTGTAATGCTGCATTAACCGATTTTAACCGCATTAGTTTCAGTTAAACACCCCGTAATTTATAAGCTTAATCATTAGAAATAATAATTAGACACTTCATAATATACAAGCCTAATCCTTAGCAATAATACAATGGTGCACCCTATAATTTACAAGCCTAATCGTTAGGAATAACACAGTTAAATACCCCATACTTTACAACCCTAATCGTTAGGAATAACACAGATAAACACTCCTTACTGTGTGTGTTTGTGTTTTCTTATAGCAAAGCCACAGAGGGCTCTCTGCTCAGCCCACCGAGGGGAATCGAACCCCTGATTTTAGCGTTGTAAATCCGGAGACATACCGCTGTACTATCGGGGGGCCACTCCTTACTTTACAAGCCTAATCGTTAGAAATAACACAGATAAACACTCCATACTTTAGAAGCCTAATCGTTAGAAATAACACAGATAAACACCCATACTTTAGAAGCCTAATCATTAGGAATAACACAGTTAAACACCCCATACTTTACAAGCCTAATCGTTAGAAATAACACAGTTAAACACCCCATACGTTACAAGCCTAATCATTAGGAATAACACAGTTAAACACCCCATACTTTACAAGCCTAATCGTTAGGAATAACATAGTTAAACACCCCATACTTTAGAAGCCTAATCGTTAGGAATAACACAGATAAACACTCCATACTTTAGAAGCCTAATCGTTAGAAATAACACAGTTAAACACCCATACTTTAGAAGCCTAATCATTAGGAATAACACAGTTAAACACCCCTACTTTACAAGCCTAATCGTTAGGAATAACACAGTTAAACACCCCATACTTTACAAGCCTAATCGTTAGAATAACATAGTTAAACACCCCATACTTTAGAAGCCTAATCGTTAGAATAACACAGATAAACACTCCATACTTTAGAAGCCTAATCGTTAGAAATAACACAGTTAAACACCCATACTTTAGAAGCCTAATCATTAGGAATAACACAGTTAAACACCCCTACTTTACAAGCCTAATCGTTAGGAATAACACAGTTAAACACCCCATACTTTACAAGCCTAATCGTTAGGAATAACATAGTTAAACACCCCATACTTTAGAAGCCTAATCGTTAGGAATAACACAGATAAACACTCCATACTTTAGAAGCCTAATCGTAAGAAATAACACAGTTAAACACCCATACTTTAGAAGCCTAATCATTAGGAATAACACAGTTAAACACCCCATACTTTACAAGCCTAATCGTTAGGAATAACACAGTTAAACACCCCATACTTTACAAGCCTAATCGTTAGGAATAACACAGTTAAACTCTTCCAACTGAGCAACAATGATTGATTATAACTTACCGACCTCGAGGTTTGACAGGCAGTAAAGTTGAGGCTAATTTGTAAGAAAATTGAATAAATGGTGTTAGAAAATAAATAATGTTATTAACCCTTAAAAATCTCGCTTGTTAAAAATAGAATTGACAGGAATTACAGTTCGATTACTTAATGTCGTTCTTTACGAAAACAATGTGTGTGTTTTGTTATAGTTAAACTATATCGTGTTATCAACTCTCTGATTTTAGTGTTGTAAATGCGAAGACTTACTATTGTTCCATCGGGGAGTGGGAGAACTGATGATATAAATAGCGCCTCGACCATTCCTATACTTACCGTATCCCAACCAACCTTGGTGTTGCCCGAAAAGCCTCGTCGGCTTTGGATATAGCAAATGTATTGTCGTTAACCTGTTAGAACATATTCTTCTTCGCTTTCACTTATTATGTTCTTAGAAGTTGAAAAAAACAATTTCGAGCCATCAGATATGGCTGACATTTTCAAACATTGAGATCTTAGATCCTTTAAAATTGGACCGTGAGTAGCCTGCTGTTCACCAGGACCAGAAAGTGAATCCAAGAATCAATGGTTCCCGTTCCGGTGCTCTTACACTACCAAATAAAAATCGGTCTCCGCACCTCAGAGCTGGAGTGGGGTGGAGTGGGTGTGGAGTGCATTATAAGATGATCACTATTTAATCAGTACAGATCAAGAATTGGGTGTTGGATGCTGTTGATTAGTCACTGCGCGTCTTGTCTATCAACTGAATATTACTGCAGGTGGCCTTCGTGTAGCTTTGAGCAAGAATTCGAAAAGAAACATCACACGGGAACAGGAAACACTGAGGTCAACGTAAAACATCCAATGAGGTATTGAGGCTAAGACCTCAGGACTAAAATACCTTTATTTACACAGTCATCTCTGTAGTTCCAGTTACTATAGATGTAGTCACTTAGTTCTAATAAATTTGGAAAAATAATAGTACGTAAGGGTTTACAGATTTTTCTATGTCTATTAAATCAAAAAAATGTAAAAATAGTTCTTAAAATCAGGTCATTATCCAGATATATTAGAAAAAAGTAGCTAGCGTGGTCTGTTAGTTGATCTAGGGGTCCACGATTCGAGTCCCGTTTCCAGAGCGAGAACAAATCGCGCTCTTTACTGATGGACTGAACGTGCGTTATAAGAATAACGGTCAGATACTATTACTGAAGTAAATATACGTCATATATGAGTGACATGTTTTTACAGTATCGTACTGCCTCACTCGCAATATGTTGTTGAATCAATGTCATACAAATGTTATTCACTGTACTTTAAATTCATAAAGGGTTGTTTGAGTCTGGTTCGTAAGGCTTGTTCTTAATCTTTTGTTATGCTTTCAAAGTAATATTTAGGCAGAAAAACACTTGTAATATATATGTATATATAAATATGTTACAAAACAAAGATGTGAATAGTAAATACTTGTCAAAAATAATTTTTGTTTTCCTATTTCTCAGCTGGATTCTTTATTGTAAAAACAAAATATATATTTTGCGACAAGGTCCTGAGAGTAAACGAATTTTCACAGAGGACCGAGTTACTAATTTTTTGAAATAATTAAAAGCCGTATTTATATCTGCTAACCCTAACTCTGGGGAAAATCTGCTATTCAGTATAAGAAATCAAGTTGTGATAAAGCGAAATTCTACAAATATGACCTTGGGAGTGAATGTATTAAACAGTATCTGTTAGGGAGGATATATTATTAATTTTCTTTAGTGTTTTACAGACCCGTGAATTAGTTGTATAAAGTATACTCGTATTTAAATTGTTCTTGACAGAAAGAGTGGAAGTTTAGATCCATTTAGTTATTTCTTGTGACCGTGTCCGTTAGCTGTCCCTAATTTAGCAGTGCAAGGTTAGAGGGAAGGCAGCTAGTCATTACCACCCACCGCCAACTTTTTTACCAACGGCCAGGTGGTTAAGGCACTCGACTCGTAATCTGAGGGTCGCGGGTTCGAATCCCCGTCACACCAAACATGCTCGTCCTTTCAGCCGTGAGGGACGCTACAGTGTGACGGTCATTCTCACTATTCGTTGGTAAAAGAGCAGCCCAAGAGTTGCGAGTGGGTGGTGATGACTAGCTGCCTTCCCTCTAATCTTACATTGCTAAATTAGGGACGGCTAGCGCAGATATACCTCGTGTAGCTATGCGCGAAATTAAAACAAACAAACAAATATTCGAATAGTGGGATTGAGCGTCACTTTATAATGTCCCCTCGGCTGAGAGAGCGAGCATATTTGGTGTGACGGGGTTTCGAACCCACAACTCTAAGATTGCGAATCGAGTGCTCTAATCACCTGGCCATGCCGGACAAACTTGATAGTAATTCTATAGGGGTCAACTTTCTATGTTCTGGACTTTCATTTATCTTTATATCTTTCACATACCATTTGAGGTCAGAGTTCTTCTCGATTATTTTAGATTTGTGAGTATATGTGTGACACACGATGAAAATACGAAAGCGATGAATATGTAATAATATATCAACCAAACTACATCTGCAAGATTCGGTGCTGATGAGACCTTTCGTACAACACCAGGTTCCACCTGGCCGGTTGGGATGCGACAGACGAAGTAGTGGTCTAAGCGCTATTTATTATCTAATCAATTTTATGAGCAATTCTTATGGTGAGAAATAGATGAAGTAAGTGAAATTGAAATTATTATATGTTTTATTTTATATCACAAATATTATTACTCCTTCCAGTGGCTCATTGGTTAGTCCGTAGGCTTAAGACAAGTAAAATTCGGATTTTGATACCCTTGGTGGGCAAAGCACAAATTAGCCCACTTATCAACGACCAAGACCAAACAAACCTAAACCTCTGGGTTATTTAACAGATACCCCATGCTTATTTAACACGAACATGTTAAAGGTACAAAATGTCATCGGATTTTAGCTGGTAACGAAGTACCAGTAGGAAAAAAAAATAAACAAACTGTATTTCAGTAGCGCCATTTTGTGTCTCCATATGACATCTACGTTAGTTGCGTAACTAACAATGTTTCTATAGTTTCGTGGTTTGATGTTTCCATTGGATGTCGTGCTTCGTACAATTAGCGTCCTCTGGTGGTAAGTAACTGTTTTACGTAAACTATTAGTAAAAAACAAAAAATCACAAAAGCCTGAAATTATAGATTTCTTTCTGTAGAGCACCCTAATGTTTATCTAGAGGAACTATTTTTTCTGTTGTCGGTGACAGATGTTTAATAAGTGGACAGTACCCCTCCCTCGCACCCATCCTATTGGTAATGTGTTAAAATACCGCCCTTTCTGTGCTTAAAGGGAACTACCCTCAAAAAACCGAAGATACATACCTGACGTATTTGTTATCAGTTTTACTAATTCTGTGAGCAGTGAAGTTCACGGTGTTTCCGTCAGTGTTCTTGTACCAAGCACTTCATCTAGTCGTATTACTTGAGCATGTTTTCCTAGAGTGATCCAGTACCAAAGTTTTGACGTCGTAACTTGTATATAGGTCAAGGTAACATAATGTATCTGAATAGGTAAGGAATAGTAGTGGTACTAGTAGGGGATGTTGGGCGAAAGCCACGTGCTTCATTGTTGATTTCAACTCCTGTTAAAATGACTTCATTTTAGACGACATTCATTACTTCAAAGAACAACAACAACAATTCAGTTAAACCAGTTCTGATGGATGTTGCGTGTTGGATTTAGAAGGATTGTGTTGAAAACTGCTTCAGGGTGTCTGGAACAAAAGGTGGTAGCCAGTATCCCGTACGGGTGTAGTGCCTCCCTCCTCTAAGTTTCTGATAGAAACTTGGCTGGTATAAGGGCAAAAATGTCGACCATGTAGTGGGAACTGCACGCCCCACAGGGGGGACAGCTGAAGTGACGTACGCGCTTCGCTGTTCTCGCACGTGCCTTATTCAAACAGCGCGTGCTTGGCACTTTTCAGGGAAGGTTAAACTTATCAAAGATGTTCGGGATGTGAGCCCCCTACTGGGCTTTTAGGTAGATGTGGACAGTTTTCACATTCACAGCTGCAAGAACGTAACTAGTTTTAGATAAAGAAGGCTGGAACAGAGATAGAAACTAGTTGAAGTTTTTTAAAACCACCTTCACATACTTTTATCTTTCAAATGTATGCCAATCTCTCACATGAATGTTCTACAAGATATCTATCAGTGATTCAGAGATAATATTAATTTTAAGACATAATACTCATGTGTTGTGCAACTCCTTTCAAAGCTTGAATACAGTGCCATCTATTACTTGCGAACATTTGTTTGTCGAACCATTCAAGTCTTACAGTCTCTAAGATCTTTGCTTCCTCTTTTATATTTGTTTGTTTCTGAATTTTCTCGAAAACCTACGCGAGGGCTATACAAGTGGTTAGAAGAAACGTAGCTAGTCCACAGCAATAATCCGCCAACTTTTGGACTACTCTTGCCTGACCAAACAGTGGAGCATGACTGTTACTCTCATTACACACCCACAGATACAGGGCGGAGAAAACAGTTTAGGGCAACGTACCGAAAACCAAGAGCCCTCGGATTCACATTTCGAGCATGTTAACCACTTGGCCACAGGTGATCCTCTCTTTGATAATACTCATCAACCAATAGCGGACGAGTTTTTCGCACGTGCACCAGTGAAACAAATTTGCCGAAAAAAATCACCACACTGAAACTACAGAGAAGCCACGACCCTGAAGTCTAATTTCTGAATATCTGGTTTTATCTAGCTGATATCAGACTCCTTCCCTCTAGTCTTACACTGCTAAATTAGGGACGGCTAGCGCAGATAGCCATCGTGTAAGTTTGCGCGAAATTCAAACGAAACCAAACTTACGGTTACTTAAAATATCTTTAGTTGATCTGGGAGGGAAAGTTATGAACAACACATATGATGAAGCCCTTAATTCTGAAACTCTTAACGGTTTTATATACTTTTGATTAATTTTCTCATAACGTGAAAACATTTCTATGAAGATATACTATTAATTCACATCTGCTTGAAGTATACAAGAATAGATTTAAGCTCATTTCCAACCAATGAAAACACACAAAACGGCTTACATTTGTCGCTGTCGTGGTCCCTTAAATAACAACTTGATAAATGGTAAATAGTTTTGTATCCGAAATATAAGTAATGTGGAACTATATTACACCTTCTCATTCAAGCTGTTAAAGCCATAAGTTAAAAAAATATTATACAAAATAAGTAAGACCGTGACATGTTTGTGTATTTCTTTGTTTTAGAGTAAAGCCACGATGGTCTATCTATTGTGTCCACCTTGGGGAAATCAAAACACAGATTTTAGCATCGAAAATCCGTAGACTTACCATTTTCCAGCCGTAGAACCAGAAAATGTATATTATCAGTTATCCTAAAGCTGTGATTGGTGCGAGACAAAACGTCACATCTTACGTCCAACATGAACTGTACAAATCATAATTATCGAACAGACATATCAATTTAACAAGATTCTCACGGCTCACTTCAGACACGTGTATTTAAAGAATAATTTTAAATGAAAATGAATTAAGTGTCACAGAATATATTTCGCGTCATAAACTAAATCATATTAATTACGAAATGTCAGCACATAAAACCTGTTCTTTCTTTTTTCTTTTCGGCCTTTAAGTTATCCCTTTACCATGACTGTAGCATTATAAACTGTAGCGTTTATTTCGTCAAGAATCTTTCCTCCTAATTACCGAACAACGTTGTACTTTTGTAAGGTTTATAAAGTCAAATAAAGAATGAATCATAAGTTAAAGTTGCTTCGTACAGCAGAACGTAATTATAAACAACCAACTATTTATTGAAAAATAATAAATATTGGGACAAGTATGAAGAATATCAAACATTTAAAATATTTTTGCTCGAGTTAAGCCTAACATTAATTTCCTCTGTTTTTGGCTCAGCGGTATGTCTGCGGATTTACAACGCCAAAAACCGGGTTTCGATCCCCGTTGTGGACAGAGCACAGATAGTCCATTGTGTAGCTTTGTGTTTAATTCAAAACAACAACCTGAACGTTTTTAAGTTATCCAAATTTAGGAGCTAAACAACGGTTTTTTTCGCGTTTTTCTGAGTAATGACCTACTCCATTTTTCTATAAAATTAGTTTCGTTAATAATTGTAATATTTAAACTAATTTTAAATATTCTTTTGATAATGTTTAAACTAAACAATTAACTTATATCGTTGAGTTAGTGTGGGTTTAGGACTAGCCTAAATTTTGTCGAACTTGCCAAACCTCGTGAGATGTTGTTGGAATTACTGCCGAAAATGTCGTTAATACAGAGTATACCTAAACGGCGAGTTAATACAGAGTATACCTAAACGGCGAGTTAATACAGAGTATACCTAAACGGCGAGTTAATACATTCTAATTATTAAAGGTTAAAACATGTCTAGTATGTAGAATCGGGTAGTACTTTATAATCAACTTTTGAAGTTTGATATGTGTAACTTCTGGTTGCTATGTTCTTAATAAATTGTAGCTGTAAACTCACTTGAACCAATTCTTTAGTTTAGTACATTAAGTGCAAAAAAATGTGTTTATACTTTGAGTTACCATATACCATGTACCTCCCTCCCCCACAGTGGCTCAGAGGTAATTCTGACGCTTATAACGGTAAATTCCGGGTTTTGATACCTGTGGTGGGCAGTGCCCGATCAAGACGACTGTAGGGCCTAGGCACCTTCTGTTCGTAGGCCATACAAGCTGTATAAGTTAAACCAAAAGTTATGGAAAAATAAATTATAAATTCTGCTCTGAAATTTAAGTATTTATAAATACGTTTAATTTACACTTGCTGTTTATGTGTCTTAATACACTATAGTTAAATATCAGCTGTATATTCATGTGAACGAAAGTACACAAACTAATGCAGGTATACAAAAATATTTTGTATAACTTAAAGATATCATAAAGTTTTTACAGTAAAAAATGTGTGTTTAATGTTTTTGTTATTGTAATTTTTTGGCACTCTAAGATTAACTTTTAAGGGAAAGTTTCATGGATCTATAGATTTTGTAAGCCCTCAAATTTTCGTAAGCTCGAGGCACTATGTCTGTTGTGCCTAATGAATATTCCGGCCTTGGCGGTGGGCACAGCACAGATAGCCCACGGTGTAGCTTTTTGTGCATTGACAGCAACCAACCAAACTATTGAAAGACTACCGGCACTTTGATAGTTGAACGACCTGTCGGTCTGATCTTTAGCGTTACAAAAAGCACGAGCAGTTAATGACTTCCAGGAACCAATTAACGAAACAGCTGCTAACGTGTATTGGATTCTCTTCTATTGATAGTTAGAGAAGATTAGTTTCTTTAATAAGTCTAATATAAATTTCCATAATATTAGACAAACCATCGCTCAGGACGACCCCCTAATCTCCCACATCTGATGACGTGACATGCGAATGCTTGATTGGGTCATCTGAACCACGTGACAACAACTACGTACCTAAAAGACCAATAACAGTTCATTAAACTATTGTTTGGGGAATTACATCCAAGGATGCTTCACTCAGACGCACTGTTTGTATAAATACGTAGGAGTAGAGGGGTCACAGGAGGGGCAACTTCCCAAAGTACAGGTCAATACCAGGTCACATATTTACATTTCCACCTTAGAAGTAATTTTCCAGAATTTCCAGGTTATGTAGGGACCTTCTGTCCCACACAATAAAATCTAAAAAAAAAATGTTGCTGCTTCCATTTTGTAACTAATACAACAAACAAACTTATGTACTGCTGTGACAGAGAGTTCATTTTTTTATTATTTTTATGCGTCCGAATGTAGGAAAACAAGAGATAAACCTTACAGATTGGAGATCCGGATAAATGAAACGTGTGTTTAGTTTCAAACAGAAAGAAGTTTGAATTATCTTACTACTAGAGGAAATATAAACTCTGCTGGTACTAACAATTTTTTCGTTTGTTTTGAATTTTGCGCAAAGCTACACGAGGACTATCTGCGCTCGCCGTCCTTAACTTAGCGGTAAAAGACTAGAGGGAAGTCAGCTAGTCATCACTACCCACCGCTAACTCTTGAGCTACTCTTTTACCAAAGAATAGGGAGATTAATCGTCACTTAATAATGCCCTCACAGCATGTATTATGTGACGGGGATTCGAACTCGCAACCCTAACATTTCGAGACAAGCGCCCTTTAACCACTAGTCATACCGGACCGATACTAATAGTTATTTAAGCTAATGTGTAAATAGGCCATAGTAACACACACAGGATTGTAAATTTGTATTTTTCGAATTTCTTATATAGATGATTATATTTTGTGGTCATTCTTTTGACATCATTATGACGTCACCTGCTTTTAACTGGCTGAGATGAGTCATACAGGAAATCATCTCCGGATTCGTACGTGTAAATGTTACGAAATAAGAAATCAATTGATATTTACCTGAAACTCTAACTTTTATTTGTTATTGTTTTTCACAAGACTGATATTTTGGCTTCAGAAGATTTTTACCTTTGAGAGAGGAGGCAGGTGAACGGTTCTGTGAAAAGGAAATGTTGTTTATTTATTTTAGTGGGGTTCTAATTTGGGCTCTCAGCTGTATCTACTGCGGGAATCGAACCCCGGATTTTAGATTTAAAGTCCGGAAGCTTACTGCTGTGTCATAAGACAAGAAAAAGATGAAATAAAACGACAACGTTTCTTTTAGTGTATCGGTAGCAATTAACTAAAAATTCTGTTACAGTTGTCCAATTAAAGTGACGTTCGCGAAACTGTTAACAAAGGAGACATATCTAAAAACACCAGTACAAAGCCTTTAAACTCTACGACCATTATTTAACTAGATATATCAGACCTAACAAACTAAACAATAAGTTATTTATAATGCTTAAAATAATCCTGGATTAGTATTTTTTTATAGATTGAGATTATTTTTTGTGTTATTAGCGAAGAACATTGATTTTAACCCTAACTTAAATCTCCCAACCATGTTTGTTTTTGTTTTGTTTTTGAATTTCGCACAAAGCTATCTGTGCTAGCCGTCGCTAATTTAGCAGTGTAAGACTAGAGGGAAGGCAACTAGTCATCACCACCCACCGCTAACTCTTGGGCTACTCTTTTACCAACGAATAGTGGGATTGACCGTCACATTATAACGCTCCCATGGCTGGGAGGGCGAGCATTTTTGGCGCGACGTGGGCGCGAACACGCGACCCTCGGATTACGAGTCGCACGCCTTACGCGCTTGGTCATGCCGGGCCTCTCCCAAGCAAGCCAAACCTCGTGATATATTAAGCCTCTTTGTATTCTAATGATTCAACATACATAGCGAGGAATGGAAGGAATCGCTGTTATGACGTATACGTCCTCCATATCCCTGCCGTAACATCTATAGTAAATATTAACAAATCCTTAGACCAACAAACAAATCGTTTTATCTACACCTTAGTTGGCGATATACAAAATATAATTCTCTTACAGTGCAGAGACAGTAATAATAATAAAAGGTACCTGAAGTGGTTAGCATACACAGTTGTGAATTGTATGGATTAAGGTTTGACCCCCGCGATATATGCCGTTGGCCACGCTCCGTGCTTTCAACCATGAGCGCGTTATACAAATAGCAGTCAGTTCCGTTACCTCTGTCACGATAGGATTGTGTGTGTGTATGTGGGAGAGGATATATATGTCCGACGATAATCTAACCCTCCCATAAGTCGCTAAACACGTATGCAGCATGCCCAAAAAACCCGATAGGTTTAATAAAAACACTGACACCTCTTTTATTTTATTTTTCTTTAATCACGTAATTTGTTTGATCGATTTAAGCCAAGTGTTCTCTGTAAGTTATGGAAAACTGTTCTAACTGTAAAGACGCATTGATTAAAGTAAAAACGCACAAACCCAGTAATAGCGTATAAAAATAATGTGCGGTTAAGATAAATAGGCCTAACATGAACACGACTATCTCATGACCTAAACCACGAGCCAGACGAGGTGAACGGATTGAGAATAATCACGAATTGGAAAGCAGTGGTAACTTATCCTCTCCCATTGGTCAACAGTTTAAAATTACAAGCCACCAAGTGAGAATCATAGGTTGTCTCCACTTAACTTACTTATCGCTAAAAACGGTAATTCATGGGCTTTTGGCACCCACAATCCCATTTTGTTCTTGGGCAAAATAGTATAAAGTTCACAGAGTTGACGATTCGTTAGGTTAGGAGAGTCCAAGTTGTTCCGGTCCGTGGAAACCCATCGTTGTATTTTTTACGGCCCACCGGTTAAGAGCCACTGCATAAGTTACCGTTATTGGCGTTAACGTTAGGATTATAGCGAGTTAAACTGTCCATTCTATAAAACAAACATCAGTTTTACATATTTCTTGTTTACTGTACTAGCAGATAATATCAAACCTGTTGCCGAGACTTGGAACTAACTTTAAAAAACAATATAAAAATCCACGTTAATAAATATTTCGCTCGATAATGAAATAAACGAATCGGAGAGAAAAAAAAAAGGTTATAAAATGATAATCTTTCGTATTTAAACTACAAAATCACCAACTGCGTCCAATAATATTCATTTATAATGCAGTTCAACAGCATCTAATGACCTAACTTATTACAGCTAAATGTAAGGATTTTATTCACTCGTTAGATCACGAGATTACATCTCATGTGACTTAATTTACATACTCTTGTACAACATTAGTAATAACTGTACGTTACCGCTAGGGGAAACTGATGTCAACCTTATTACACATACATATTTACTTAAAATAAACGTAGTCATCTAGAAGGTGAGTTAATGTTTCAAATGTAACTATATATTTACAGATAAACGAAACGGTAGAAGGAATACTAAGTGAATGATAGACTAAACTATGACCAAATAAAAACAGAAATTCGATATCTCACGTTCTTATGTTGCTGTTCCGAAAAGAAAATGTTCAAGTTGTAGTGAGACTACCACCAGCTGTTATGAACTTGAGATGAAACATAATATAACTGAATAACCAGAAATATCTAAAGCAACAAGAAAACGAAAACCTATTCGGAATAAGAATTGGGCTATCTGTGCTATGCCCATCACGGGTATCGAAACCCAGATTTAGCGTTATAAGCTTTCAGATTTACCGCTGTGCCACTGGGGAATCCGTGATGCAGAAATGGGCTATCTATGCTGTGCCCGCCACGGGTACTGAAACCCAGTTTTAGCGTTATAAGCCTTCAGATTTACCGCTGTGCCACTGTGGGGGTCCGTGATGCATTTGTTAAAGAAACACTTAATGTTTGTTTTATCTGATTTAAAGTGTGTAGTTCTTTTTATGTCCTAATCAGGGTTAACTTGAACCCAAGTCTAGGCACTTTGCGCTGAATAAATTTGTCCGTGTCTGTGTGGCTTGCGTTTATAAACGAGATTAAAACTATTACATTTGTTTAAGAAACGCTTAACGTTTATTTTATCTGATTTAAAGTGTGTAGTTCTTTTTATGTCTTAATCAGGCTTAACTTAAACCCAGGCCTAGACGGTTTGCGCTGAATAAATTTGTCCGTGTTTTTGTGGCTTGTTTATAAACGGGATTAACCTATCTCATGTAGTTAATCCTGCCCTCTGGTGGTAGCAGTCTGAGCAACCGTTGAATGTCGTTCTGATCTGGATAATATTTTCTTTGCCTGAATAACGACTGCCAGAAAGTTTCCCAAGGAAGACAACGGGTCTAACGTTAATTAATCGAACAAGTAAATACTGATCTGTCGTTAAATTCGACGATCTTGTGGTCGAATGATTTCGAACGTCGTACGGAATGTTAATCTTGTGCGTAGTATTGCACGTGACGAATAGGATTTCACGGTAACCACGAACGGCCGCTACGTCAGGGTACACTGTGATGTGCCATGTAACATTTACTGTCGTATTTTCTAGTTCTCAACACCTAATAAGAATCAAATCTAAACATACAGTCGCAGAGCCATGGCTACCCTAAACAGTCACAGTCAAGCTGTTTTACACTGTGTTATTGTACATATAATTATTTGATAATTTTAGGTTTCAGTTTCATCATTCACAGAGGCATTGCTCTCTTTCACCACGAGTATTAAGTTTCACCACACTCGGCACTCACCATGTAAACCATCAAAACATTAGTTTTATTAATAGTGTGGGCTCAGTGCAATACATTATCTAAGATAAATGAGGAGTCCTCTCTCTTTGTACAATTGTACGGTGATTCTATATTTGTATACGAGTTTTAATAGCATGCAGCACTGATAATGTTAATTTATGTTAATTTATGTTAATTTATGTTAATTTATGTTAATTTATTCCTGTGAATTATTTAGCTAGCAAGCTTTTTTTAAAGTCCTAACACAAATAAATGTGAAGTCGAATCCCTTTTTCGATTATTGTTTGTTTTTGAATTTCTCGCGAAGCCACACGAGGGTTATCTGCGCTAGCTGTCTCTAATTTAGCAGTGTAAGACTAGAGGGAAGGCAGATAGTCGTCACCATCCACCGCCAACTCTTGAGCTACTCTTTTGCCAACGAATAGTAGGATTGACCGTCACGTTATAACCCCCTCACGGCTAAAATAGCGAACTTGTTTGGTGTGACGGGGATTCGAACCCTTGATCCTCGGATTACGAATCGAACGCCTTATCCACCTGGCCATACCGGCCCCTCTTTCGATTAACCGGTATAATTCGGTGACAAATGGTAAATCGACTCATAGTTTGAGTTTCACATTTAGTGTTTACAGTTTGTTAGATTCTTAAAAAAAAAAAACAGGATGTTAAGAAAGCATAAATACAAAAGGAGTGGTACAGTTAGAGATGGCTTGCAGAGCTATAAATACAAAAGGAGTGGTACAGTTAGAGATGGCTTGGAGGGCTATAAATACAAAAGGAGTGGTACAGTTGTAGATGGCTTGGAGAGTTATGAATACAAAAGGAGTGGTACAGTTAGAGATGGCTTGGAGAGCTATAAATACAAAAGAAGTGGTACAGTTGTAGATGGCTTGGAGAGTTATAAATGCAAAAGGAGTGGTACAGTTGTAGATGGCTTGGAGAGCTATAAATACGAAAGGAGTGGTACAGTTAGAAATGCCTTGGAGAGCTATGAATACAAAAGGAGTGGTACAGTTAGAGATGGCTTGGAGGGTTATAAATGCAAAAGGAATGGTACAGTTAGAGATGGCTTGGAGAGCTATAAATACAAAAGGAGTGGTACAGTTAGAGATGGCTTGGAGGCCATAAACACAAAAGAAGTGGTACAGTTGTAGATGGCTTGGAGAGCTCATAAATACGAAAGGAGTGGTACAGTTAGAAATGCCCTGGAGAGCTATGAATACAAAAAGAGTGGTACAGTTAGAGATGGCTTGGAGGGTTATAAAATACAAAAGGAGTGGCACAGTTAGAGATGCCTTGGAGAGCTATAAATACAAAAGAGTGGTACAGTTAGAGATGGCCTGAGGGCTATAAATACAAAAGGAGTGGTACAGTTAGAAATGGCTTGGAGAGCTATAAATACAAAAGGAGTGGCACAGTTAGAGATGGCCTGGACAGTTATAAATACAAAAAGGAGTGGTACAGTTAGAGATGGTTTGGAGATATAAATACAAAAGATGGGTATAGTTAGAGATGCCCTGGAGAGTTATAAATACAAAAGGAGTGGCACAGTTAGAGATGGTTTGGAGAGATTATAAATACAAAGGAGTGGCATAGTTAGAGATGCCTTGGAGAGTTATAAATGAAAAGAAGTGGTACAGTTAGAGATTTATTTGGAGAGATATAAATACAAAAGAAGTGGTACAGTTAGAGATGGCCTGAGAGATATATAAATACAAAAGAGTGGTACAGTTAGAGATGACCTGGAGAGCTATAAATACAAAAAAGGAGTGGCACAGTTAGAAATGGCCTTGGAGAGCTATAAATACAAAAGGATTGGTACAGTTAGAGATGGCTTGGACAGTTATAAATACAAAAGGAGTGGCACAGTTAGAGATGGTTTGGAGAGATATAAATACAAAAGGAGTGGTATAGTTAGAGATGCCCTGGAGAGTTATAAATACAAAAAGGAGTGGCACAGTTAGAGATGGTTTGGAGAGTTATAAATACAAAAGGAGTGGTATAGTTAGAGATGCCTTGGAGAGTTATAAATACAAAAGGAGTGGTACAGTTAGAGATGGCTTGGAGAGCTATAAATACAAAAGGAGTGGTATAGTTAGAGATGCCTTGGGAGAGTTATGAATACAAAAGGAGTGGTACAGTTAGAGATGGTTTGGAGAGTTATAAACACAAAAGGATGGCATAGTTAGAGATGCCTTGGAGAGTTATAAATACAAAAGGAGTGGTACAGTTAGAGATGGCTTGGAGAGCTATAAATACAAAAGGAGTGGTACAGTTAGAGATGGCTTGGAGGGCTATAAATACAAAAGAAGTGGTACAGTTGTAGATGGCTTGGAGAGCTATAAATACATGAAAGGAGTGGCACAGTTAGAAATGCCTTGGAGAGCTATGAATACAAAAAAGGAGTGGTACAGTTAGAGATTTACCTGGAGGGTTATAAACGCAAGGAATGGCACAGTTAGAGATGGCTTGGAGAGCTATAAATACAAAAGAGTGGTACAGTTAGAGATGGCTTGGAGGCTATAAATACAAAAGAGTGGTACAGTTGTAGATGGCTTGGAGAGCTATAAATACGAAAGGAGTGGCAACAGTTAGAAATGCCTTGAGAGCTATGAATCACAAATGGAGTGGCACAGTTAGAGATGGCCTGAGGGTTATAAACGCAAAGTGAATGGTACAGTTAGAGATGGCTTGGAGAGCTATAAATACAAAAGGAGTGGTACAGTTAGAGATGGCTTGGAAAGCTATAAATACAAAAGAAGTGGTACAGTTAGAGATGGCTTGGAGAGCTATAAATAGAAAAGAAGTGGTACAGTTGTAGATGGCTTGGAGTGCTATAAATGCAAAAGGAGTGGTACAGTTAGATATAGCTTGAGAGTTATAAGGCTAATTTACTAGCATAAAATATTAAACGAATTAGGCGAAAAAAAGCTCTGTTTCAAAAATATTTTCTACGTATTTTCGATAATTCGTTTTACATTTTGCTAACTCAGTATATTATACATATTTCATAATATTCTAAATAAAATATTTTGAAAAAATTGTGTTTGCTTGTTGTAAAACGTATATTCTCGTTAATTAATTTCTTGTGTACACATTAATATATATAAAAATATGTTAATACTAGAAATAAACGATTTTATAACATCAAATTTCAGTTTTTATTTAATTAGACACTTAAAGTTTCGCTTTATAGGTTTTTCAGAAGCGTTTACCAAAAATACAAACTAAAACTGACAAAATAAAGCTTTAAATTTTGAAGCTATGTACTGTCAGTTTTGGTTTGTATCCCAAGACGGCTGGTGGGGTTATTAAAACTTCTATTAAAGTAAAGTACTGAACAACGTCTCGATTTTCTTAGGTCGTCTTCAAGTTAACCCAAGAAGGTAAAAACGTTGTCCTCTGCTTTATTTTGGTGAAAATTTTAATACCTATACCAACCGTCCTGAGATACATTTTCATTTCAAGTAAGTTTTCGTCATCACGAACAAATCAACACTGTTTCATTGGTGGTGTTATAAGTGACTAAATAAACTATAGTATTAACTCCAGATGTGTGTGTCAACACTGTTTCATTGGTGGTGTTATAAGTGACTAAATAAACTATAGTATTAACTCCAGATGTGTGTCAACACTGTTTCATTGGTGGCGTTATAAGTGACTAAATAAACTATAGTATTAACTCCAGATGTGTGTGTCAACACTGTTTTATTGGTGGTGTTATAAGTGACTAAATAAACTATAGTATTAACTCCAGATGTGTGTGTCAACACTGTTTTATTGGTGGTGTTATAAGTGACTAAATAAACTATAGTATTAACTCCAGATGTGTGTGTCAACACTGTTTCATTGCTGGTGTTATAAGTGACTAAATAAACTATAGTATTAACTCCAGATGTGTGTGTCAACACTGTTTCATTGGTGGCGTTATAAGTGACTAAATAAACTATAGTATTAACTCCAGATGTGTGTGTCAACACTGTTTCATTGCTGGTGTTATAAGTGACTAAATAAACTATAGTATTAACTCCAGTGTGTGTCAACACTGTTTTATTGGTGGCGTTATAAGTGACTAAATAAACTATAGTATTAACTCCAGATGTGTGTGTCAACACTGTTTCATTGGTGGTGTTATAAGTGACTAAATAAACTATAGTATTAACTCCAGATGTGTGTGTCAACACTGTTTCATTGCTGGTGTTATAAGTGACTAAATAAACTATAGTATTAACTCCAGATGTGTGTGTCAACACTGTTTCATTGGTGGTGTTATAAGTGACTAAATAAACTATAGTATTAACTCCAGATGTGTGTGTCAACACTGTTTCATTGGTGGCGTTATAAGTGACTAAATAAACTATAGTATTAACTCCAGATGTGTGTGTCAACACTGTTTCATTGGTGGCGTTATAAGTGACTAAATAAACTATAGTATTAACTCCAGATGTGTGTGTCAACACTGTTTCATTGGTGGTGTTATAAGTGACTAAATAAACTAGAGTATTAACTCCAGATGTGTGTGTCAACACTGTTTCATTGGTGGTGTTATAAGTGACTAAATAAACTATAGTATTAACTCCAGATGTGTGTGTCAACACTGTTTCATTGGTGGTGTTATAAGTGACTAAATAAACTATAGTATTAACTCCAGATGTGTGTGTCAACACTGTTTCATTGGTGGTGTTATAAGTGACTAAATAAACTAGAGTATTAACTCCATTTTGCGAACATTGTTTTCGCTATCTACATTTGTTTATCGTTTATTTATCTTTGATATTTTGCGACCTGTGTCTTTTTACGAGCCATTTATTTTGCTTTCATCTGTAATTATTTGTTGCTGTTTTTTTCAGATAACAAGGATTTTGGTTAAACGAGGGTGTTGACCAAAACAAAAAACGTTGCTAGCATTTGAATCTCTGTTGCAATTTTGCACGTAGTACTATGCATTAAATCGGGTTATCACAAAACGAAATAAAGCCTGTTGTGAAGGATGTTATGAGCTCGTTAGAATCTAGACCGTTAGCAGTTCACTGATGTATCTAACCAGCTGTTTTGCTTATGTAAGTTTCAAGCGAGCCTAAGTCACATATCCACTGTTTATTTTCAATTAACCGGAAACGTTCTTTGTTTAACGGTACGGAACATCCCGTAGGAAGAGCGGCAGTCTGGTAGAACTTCGTTTAGCAGGTCACTGAATACATTAATCTACAAATACATTGATTTTTTCTCGCGACATCTCTGAGCCAGCTGTTGGTATTTCAACAATAAAAGCACGTGCGTGTGAGATTACTAAATGTAAAAAAAAAGGTGTCTGACGCTTTTATATCAAAGTTAAGTTAAATTGCTGAAGTACATTAGTTTCATTGTTTTATTTTCTGTTTTTTATTGTTTTGAGATTGTGCCACGAACAACATCTGTCGAGTTTTTTGCAGGTGAACATTGTTTGAATTCTTTTATTTTCTGTTTATCTGTTTATCTTTTATTGCAGATAAGCAGTAACTGTTGGGCCACTGTTACCAAAGAATAGTAGGATTCACCGAAACGTTATGATGCCCTACGTTTTAAAGACAAGCATGTTTAGTGATGGAGGTTCGAACCCGTGATCTGCAGATCACGAGTCGAGTATGATCTAACCACTGGACCTCAGGGTGAATGTAAGAAATAAAGTTTTTTATACCAGAGAATTACTACCTTGTGAAGCTTGGAAAACGACAGGTAGAAACTGGTTTAAAAAAAAAAAAGATTGAATATCTGAATCACGTTCCATTGCTATTGTCATTTCAATACTCATATAGGTCCGGCATAGCCAGGTGGTTAAGGCACTCGACCTGTAATCTGAGGGACGCGGGTTCGAATCCCCGTCAAATGAAACATGCCTTTCAACCGAGGGGACGTTATAATGTTACAGTCAATCCTACTATTCGTTGGTAAAGAGAATAGCTCAAGAGTTGGCAGTGG
>NC_134827.1:104358093-104418283 GCF_004210375.1 Tachypleus tridentatus
TTTATCATTCCTGTACTTGGATAACATTATTTCAGTAGTTCAAGGAGTGTATGAGATATTCATACTTTCTGCACCAGGTTGTTGGACAAGAGTTTTTCATCCATGATGTCCAAGAGTACCTGATAGTTGGCAGCAAGCTCGACAAAAATTACTGAAGAGTTGGCGAGTTTTGTGACTTATTCATGTGTTGTTACTAATTCAATCAGGATCCACTGGTTGTAGTGATGCTAAAGCTGATTTATTCTTACGTTTGAACCTGGGTGGGGGAATAGGTTTGTTGTCATGTGCTAACAGATCATCCTTGCTGGAGAGAAGCTCCAAGGAAAATGTTTCCACACTTTCAAATGACTGGAACTAGAAAAAACACATCATTGAAAAATATATAAGCTTAAATGACACTAAATTAACTTCAAAGTCAAAATTATTGAAGCTGAAGAAAATTGGTTGTTACAGGACAGGAAGTTAAACAAAGATAACTTCAAAACAAGACACCATATTTCCAGGCGTCGAAGACACCCTCCCATTTCCATTAGCTAAATTCTGAAAAAAACACCAAAAACATATGAATAAGTTTGTAGCACTATCACAGAAGTAATGCATTCTTACTTCACGTGTAACTTACTCTTCACGGAAGTAATGCATTCTTACTTCACGTGTAACTTACTCTTCACGGAAGTAATGCATTCTTACTTCACGTGTAACTTACTCTTCACAGAAGTAATGCATTCTTACTTCACGTGTAACTTACTCTTCACAGAAGTAATGCATTCTTACTTCACGTGTAACTTACTCTTCACAGAAGTAATGTATTCTTACTTCAATGAATCTTAATTAACAGAAAAACTGTAAATCATCAAGAAATGTTTTTGTTGCAAATACAACACAAAGAATCAAAATCAGTTTCGTTAAACATAAATTGACTAATAATAACATGATCTACACAACATAAACGATCCATCTCATTCATTTTACAGGTAGATACATTAATCAAAGCTCTCTAACACCGGTTTAACACCAGCATTCCCTATTATGTGTGGGTAATGAAAGTTGAAGTTAAACAGTAGCGAATGGTGTGTAAGTGGACGAGTGCCACCAGGGTTCCAGATGTCTAGAACCAGACTCCTATGAATATTATACAGTAGTAATGGGTGAAGAGAAGACTAGTTGGTCATTCCCAAATGGCTATTCTATATACATACTTAATTTTTATATGTACCTTTTAAATTTATGTACATAAGGTAGGTAATGAAAAATGGATACCAATTTTGTTTACTTAAATTTTTTTATAGGTCAGTTATTCTTTTAAAATTTACCTAAGGTTGTGATGGTTCTCACTAATCTAAACTAAACATAAAACACTGTCGTAATCAGATGTTATTGTATATATACCATTTTATTACATTTTGGAAATTAACCAGAGACATGTTACCTGGTCAACAGAGGTCGAGTCACTGGTTACTGAAGAATCTGCTATGCTGTTCAAGGATCCATGAGCACACTGGGTATAAATTAAATCTTGAAGATCTCCCATGAGATCCATGTTTATTTTCTGAAGACTTGGGAAAGGACTAGGCGTATTGTTGGACACCGAGGTTTTTGTCCCTTTCACGTTTTGTTCTGCATCTAATAGCTTCATTAGCTGTGATCTACCACAAAGTGTATATTTTATAAATCAAAACTGAAACCAATTTAAGAAATGAAAATAAGTTCTTAAAGCTTATAGATATGTAAAAGATTGAAATATATTTAAAACAGTTTTGTACACAGTATCGCCACATACACATACTGTAGAAACTGACAAGAAATAGTCTAAAGTTACAGAAAATAGAATCAGTGTTTTCTTATAGCAAAGCCACACTGGGCCATCTGCTGAGCCCACTGAGGGGAATCAAACCCCTGATTTTGGCGTTGTAAATCCGTAGACTTACTGCTGTACTGGTGGGGGACTACAGAAAATAGAATGACTCAATACATCAAAAGCAAGAACTAACCAATCAAAAATGTACCGAGTTAATGATTTTTTTTATGAGTTTCAACAAACTATTTTGTTAAAGAAACATTCAAGATTCTTCCCTATATAAATTACTATTGACAAATCATCTTTTTATCATCAGAAAACCTATTGATAAATAAACATATTTTCACCAAGGTATCTCATCTGTTTGCATAAAAACAAAGAAACCTACGAGTCTGATGAATTCAGAGTTAAAATGAAAATGTTATGTGGTTATGTTAACAGTGACCTCATTTTACCACAGCAATCATACAAGGAAATGTATTGTTGAAGTAACGGGAATGTATCTTAAAATAACAAAGGCCTAATTTGACTGAAATTAAATAATACATGACCAACGTAAAGCACACAAGCAATAAAACATAAAACCAAAGTGAAAGAAAACAAAACCACAAGGTCAAAGTGCACATACTCCTACCCATTAGAGAGTGACATTCGATACTGTAATGTGTGTTAGATATTAGAGATATCAATCATTTAGTTCACTCTACAGTGCTGATTTAGAATAACAGTTGATGGGAAAGAAAAGTGAAAACTGGGTACATTACAAAACAGTACTGAAAAACACGTGTGCATTTTGGAAGTTCTAGATGTTATGTAAATGGAATATGAAAACTGCAAAAAATAAAAAAATATTGTTAAACTTAATACAAGATCATCTTGTATTCCAGCCTGTTAGGGTACACGTCAGACCGACACTGCCGCTTCTCAGACATATTTTGAGTGCAAATAATTTTGTGATGCCTTTGATTTCAACGAAGTACTTTATTAAAGAAACACTTCAAGATCCTTACTTATAAAAAAAATACTATTCACAAATGATCTTGTTATTGTCCACTGGACCAACCCAGTACAAACTGGAAATTCAGTTAAGGTGCTTTAAAAATAATTTTTATTGCATTATAAGTTTTCAGATTAACAAAAGTAGTATTCTTCTGTTAAAATTACTAGTTAAAAATACAAACACATAATGGGTAAAACCTGTACAATATAATACAAAGTAATTTGATAACATTTTTACAACTTGGCAGATCTGTTACAAGAAAAATGAAGGATGACCAACCTGTTTGAAGGGCAAGTTTCTTTAGCAGTTAGTGGATTAACAGACATAGTACATGAAAATCTGGACTTGGTAGAATATTTTACCTGAAGAAAAAAAATGATGAAAACATTCTTAAAGTCTTCAGGACACATTATCTACACAGCAAAAGTACTGTATGTTGAGTAGTAACCAGGATAATTACTTTACCATGTTTAAAAAACACTGCTGGGAAAATAAAGACAACAACAAATGACGAAACACAATCGTGAAGTTACACTTTTGGACAAAACATGAGCATTTCAAAAACTGAATCAAAAATCTTTAATGAAAAGCTGAGAGGTAAGTCTTAATTAAGCCTAACATTTTTGTATGGCAATCACAAAAAGTGCATTTTCTCAGTTTCAACAAAAATTTTAATATAACATAAATAGGAAAATTGAAATGTAAAAAACCTGCAGTTACAAATCATAAAAAATATAAGGAAACAAGGCTAGAGATACTGTAGACATTATATACTCAAATTACAAATAATTTCTTTGACTTCACCAAATGTAATTCTAAGTAACAGCATGGAGCAAAAATAAGTTTTTTAGTTTGAATAAATAATGTCTTCAGTATCCCCAGTCTTGTTTTCTTACTTTTTATGATCCCTGTTTACAGAGTTTTAAATTCACAATTTTTTACTCATCTTATTTTCTGTTTTATTTTTTTTTAAGCTCAACTAAGGGTAAAGGATTACGTAATACAGTAGTTAACTTTATACACTGTCATGATAATAACCACAGTTAGTAGATAGGTGATGCAGTTCATGATGATTTACTGTAGCTGTTAACTACTTGATCACATTAATTTTAAATATAAAATGTTAAGCTACAGCTGGAGATGTTGCCATGGTGTTTTGTTTGAGAATGCAGTGAGAATTGCATTATACTCTACATGTATAATGCATAAAAACGAGCAAGTATATATCTAGACTGATACGTACATATCATTGAGTATCTACATGTTACAGTCATCTAATGTTTGTCCGTTATTGGCTAGTAATTCCCATTTCGTCCAAAATTTGAGCTTTTTAAAGGTAAACCAGATGTTTACATGACAGCTAACTCCAGAGGGTAATAACAACGCTGTTTACACTTGAGTTACGATGTTTTTATTAACTTATGTAAAACACAGAATAAACAAATCCAATTTTCAATATCCTTACAACTTTCTCAGTACATTATTTAACATTCTACAAAAGTTTTGGGTGTAACATATCCAAAAGTTTGATAAATCCTCTCAATTGTTACACAGTTTTAGTTTGAAGATATTTTTTTTATAGTAATAGTGAGTGTAGAAGGCCAAAACTGTTATAGAGAAATGAGATATTGTGTTTGATTCTAATTTCCTGCTATGATCAGGTAAGTCCTGAGAAGAAATGTGCTTATTGGCAAGACAGCACACGTGCTTATCTAACAAGAAGACCTAGAACTGAATCCATACTCTTGAAATCTGGTTCAGAGTCTCTGAGTGCTAACTGAGGTGACTGTGATTTATAAATGGGTAATATTATTAGTTTCTCAGATATTAGTATTCATTAAACCTTTTTATTAAGTAAAATTTCATTAAATACTGCTTACCCACTCTGGAAACAGTCATTACCAGTTCTGTGCACCTAATATTTTTTGCCACTGCACATACATGCTTAGTTAACTGTTTATCAGAACCCTAATACATAATATTTTTCGTGTTATGATTAATATAATTCGTGCAAACAAACACAGTTTAACACTTCTTACCTTACTAGAGTGACGATTTCGACAAAATACTGGGCTTGATGGGGCACTTCTTGATTGGGTCTTATCTTGGCTTTTTACAGTTGTGCTGTCCTACAAGTTGTTTCCAAAATTACTCTCAGTAATTATACTATACACAGATGTTAAGTCACACTAAATAAAAAGTTTGACTGGTATGTATAGATAGTGTATCAACTAAAGATAACTTACAGAAAAGGTACAAGAGGATTTGACAACCAAAATGTAACACCATATTTGATTAACATAAAGATACATGTTGGTATGAATTCACAAAATAAAGTCAGGTTGATAATTAATTATTTCATACACTGATTGTGGGGAATTATTAGTAACTAAGTGTTATATGTTAGAATACCAAATAGCTTAGAATTATTAGTAGCTAAGTGTTATATGTTAGAATACCAAATAGCTTAGAATTATTAGTAACTAAGTGTTATATGTTAGAATACCAAATAGCTTAGAATTATTAGTAGCTAAGTGTTACATGTTAGAATACCAAATAGCTTAGAATTATTAGTAGCTAAGTGTTACATGTTAGAATACCAAATAGCTTAGACTTATTACTAGCAAAGTGTTATATGTTAAATAGCTTATAGTTCAGGAAAACGCTGGCAACGTATACATCAAGACAAATACCTTACTGATAACTGAACAAATAATTTTGTTCTCAAAGAATCGATAGAATACTGTTTGTTTGAAGTTAAGCACAAAGCTGCACCATGGGCTACCTGTGCTATGCCCTTCATGGGTATTAACCCCAGTTTTCAGCATTGTAAGTCTGTAGACGTACTGCTGGGCAAGAGAGTGGCTGAACATAATAAGTCTACATGATTGAAAACAAGTGAATAATAAGTTTTCTAAGACTAGTTTTAATACACTTTCATGTTTTATTGATATTACAAGTAATTTACTCAGATTAACAGCCTGCGGTTTTATTTTAAATAACAAATTATGTGCTGTCCAGAAGGATTCAGAGATAAGAAGAGCACTGTGAAACTTGTCATAATTTAACTAAAGGTAATATAACTTAAAAATATGTTACAAAGTTGATACAATGAAATAGAAAAGTTGAGGTTAAGATATTTAACCTAGAATCACAGACTTATAAAATTAACATTCTACCACTGGAACAGGTCTTCACCTCATCAATCAAATTACTGAACAAGGACATTCCAAGAACCAATGAGTCAATATGGTCACCTCATCTATTACTTTCCTAAACAAGGACATCCCTGGAATCAATGAGTGAATGTGGTCACCTCATCTATCACATTACTAAACAAGGACATCCATGGAATCAATGAGTCAATGTGGTCACCTCATCTATCACATTACTAAGCAGGGGCATTCCTAGAACCAATGAGTCAATGTGGTCACCTCATCTATCACATTACTAAGCAGGGACATTCCTAGAACCAATGAGTCAATGTGGTCACCTCATCTATCACATTACTAAACAAGGACATCCATGGAATCAATGAGTCAATGTGGTCACCTCATCTATTTCATTACTAAACAAGGACATCCCTGGAATCAATGAGTCAATGTGGTCACCTCATCTATTACATTACTGAACAACGACATCCATAGAACCAATGAGACAATATGGTCACTTCATCTATTATATTACTGAACAAGGATATCCCTGGAACCAATGAGATAATGTGGTTATATTACTGAATAAATAAGTAATGATACACGTCAAAACATAAGAAAACTAAAACCTAAAGTACTCGCAAGTTGTAGGCAATCTACACAAGAATAATTGAGCAGTAAAAGACTAGAGGGAAGTCTGCTTGTCAACAGCATCTACTGCCAACTCTTGGTCTACATTTTTATCAAAGAATTGTTGGACTGACCATCACATTATAACACCCTTCCATCTGAACATATTTGGTGTGACAGAGATTTGAACTCATGACCTTCAGATTGTGAATCAAGCACTCTAACCTTAAGGCCATGCTAGGCCCATCAATGTGGAACTGTTAACTATAGGAAAGAGAAAATGCTGGTGACACCCACAACCAATTTTCAGGCCACTCTTTACCAACAAACAGTGGGACTGACCGTCACAGTACAACACTTCCAAAGTTGAAAGGGTAAGTATGTTTGGCACTGGGTTTTGATCCTGTGATTCACAGATTGTAAGTCAAGTGGATGAGCAATCATGCCGTAAACAATATAACACTAATCAACATTTGAAAAGTTTACTAAAAACAGATATTTTACATAACATGTAAATAAGGTCAGAGTAAGTACTTAAGTGTAAAATATAAAGGTAATATTACAATACCTCCTTCTTCTTGTCATTAGCTTGTAATCTGACATCTTTACAGTCTTGCTTGCTTCTATCCTTGAACTAACAATAAATATAATTAATTCTGAATAATTAGACAATTAGTGTAAGAAAAAAGTAAACTCAAAGTTATATCTGTTGTAATTATATATTATTATGGCTGTAAATAAATCCACCTGTAAAATCATGGTGTAAAACACATGAAACAGATTTTGAAACGGTACATAAAACTGGATGAGAATATTTCTAACCATTGGCTTGTCGGACAAGCTGTCCATCTAAGACTCTCAAACAAATCCTTTGACATGTTTAGAAATGTTTATAAGATGTTGGATAAAACATTTGTATAAACATTAAAAATCAATTATTGACCTTTAAACTGTTTACAGTATTGAGACTTGTTCTTTGAGTCCAGTAAAAATCTCATGTTGAAATCTGTTGACAACTTACCTTGCTCTTTATATTTTTCAAGAAAGTACCACCTCCTTTCTGAAAAAGTAAAAACATAGGGTAAGATGATCAGAAGCTATTTAAACACTAATTTATTAAAACCAGCTGTTTGTTACATTTTGTAACATGTACTACAACATGGAACCATGCCAACAAAGATTCGTGCTCATGTTGCTATTGAGGCCACTGTCATATTGTTGTAGTCGATGACAGTGTTGTAACTTACAATGTTATACCACACGGTTATAGTCACTGTATATTACAATGTTTTCCTCACGGTTGTAGTCACTGTATATTACAATGTTATACCTCACGGTTGTAGTCACTGTATATTGCAATGTTATACCACACGGTTGTAGTCACTGACAGTGTTGTATATTACAATGTTATACCACACGGTTGTAGTCACTGACAGTGTTGTATATTACAATGTTATACCACACGGTTGAAGTCACTGACAGTGTTGTATATTGCAATGTTATACCACACGGTTGTAGTCACTGACAGTGTTGTATATTGCAATGTTATACCACACGGTTGTAGTCACTGACAGTGTTGTATATTGTAATGTTATACCACACGGTTGTAGTCACTGACAGTGTTGTATATTGCAATGTTATACCACACGGTTGTAGTCACTGACAGTGTTGTATATTGCAATGTTATACCCTACGGTTGTAGTCACTGACAGTGTTGTATATTGCAATGTTATACCACCACGGTTGTAGTCACTGACAGTGTTGTATATTGCAATGTTATACCACCGCGGTTGTAGTCACTGACAGTGTTGTATATTGCAATGTTATACCACACGGTTGTAGTCACTGACAGTGTTGTATATTGCAATGTTATACCACACGGTTGTAGTCACTGACAGTGTTGTATATTGCAATGTTATACCACACGGTTGTAGTCACTGACAGTGTTGTATATTGCAATGTTATACCACCACGGTTGTAGTCACTGACAGTGTTGTATATTGCAATGTTATACCACACGGTTGTAGTCACTGACAGTGTTGTATATTGCAATGTTATACCACACGGTTGTAGTCACTGACAGTGTTGTATACTGTAATGTTATACCACATGGTTGTAGTCACTGACAGTGTTGTATATTACAATGTTATACCACATGGTTGTATTCCATTACTTTTCAACATAGTCTTAGTTTACTGTACCAATTCCTTGTAATAAAGGACTTTTCCAGAAACTGGAAACTTTCTGGATCAAAAAAACCTTTAAATGTTAGTGTGAAACTCAGCCTATAAGTTTTCCTGTGTACAATCTAAATGGTATTTAATACAATAATTACTCTGAATAATTGTATTTTACATTAAAGGTGTTTTGAAGTGTAGCAGTCATCAGAGTATACAACTGTAGTCATAACTATAATAAAAAACTTAGCAAAGGTTCAAGCACATTGTGCCAGCTGTATATATTGTATACCTTTTACATATAGGTTTAAAATTAAATAGCACAATATCTTTAGAATATTTTACCAAGTACAAATCTAGTTACAGCTATGGGTATAATACCACAAATAAAATAAAATAAAAGTTTTTTTAAGACTTATTTCTGCTAGATCTGAAAGTAGAAACTTACACACAAAGAGAAAAAATAATATTAATAACAAACATCAAAATACTAAACTTACATCCCTAACTGTCCCCTGAAAACAAAAAATTACCCTATGGAAAACTTAGTAATAAGGCACAAAATGTAAATCAAAATAAACTAACATAGATTGAACACTGTGTAAATAATGGATGACCTCACCAGATAATAAGCTGATGGACTGTCTTTAAATGGCAAACATTTCACTATTTCGTGCAAGGTGGTCAAGTTTATGTCAATAATTCTAATATATTTTTGCAGTTTGGAAATGCATTTCTCCGTTTAAGAATTTTTGTTAATAACAAATGAAACTAAAAATATATTTTTAAAGAGTTTACATTGAAGATGGAATTAAAAAAGTTCTCGAATTATCTTCAACAACTGATCCGTGTGGTTTTCATCACCCTAATGATACGGTTCTAATAACAGGCATGTGATGCACAGTTAAAACCCCAATATTGGTCAGTGTTTCCAAGTTAGCTCATTTCCCACTTTGCAAGTCACATTTTCTGAAGATAATTTTCCTAAAAACGAAGATAAACAGAACAGTATAGTTTCTTGTCGAGATAAACAGAACAGTATAGTTTCTTGTCGAGATAAACAGAACAGTATAGTTTCTTGTCGAGATAAACAGAACAGTATAGTTTCTTGTCGAGATAAACAGAACAGTATAGTTTCTCGTTGAGATAAACAGAACAGTATAGTTTCTCGTTGAGATAAACAGAACAGTATAGTTTCTCGTTGAGATAAACAGAACAGTATAGTTTCTCGTTGAGATAAACAGAACAGTGTAGTTTCTTGTCGAGATAAACAGAACAGTATAGTTTCTTGTCGAGATAAACAGAACAGTATAGTTTCTCGTTGAGATAAACAGAACAGTGTAGTTTCTTGTCGAGATAAACAGAACAGTATAGTTTCTTGTCGAGATAAACAGAACAGTATAGTTTCTTGTCGAGATAAACAGAACAGTGTAGTTTCTTGTCGAGATAAACAGAACAGTATAGTTTCTTGTCGAGATAAACAGAACAGTATAGTTTCTTGTCGAGATAAACAGAACAGTATAGTTTCTTGTCGAGATAAACAGAACAGTATAGTTTCTTGTCGAGATAAACAGAACAGTATAGTTTCTTGTCGAGATAAACAGAACAGTATAGTTTCTTGTCGAGATAAACAGAACAGTATAGTTTCTTGTCGAGATAAACAGAACAGTATAGTTTCTTGTTGATAAAAGTTAAAGATCATATCTGACCATTCTTTAAAAACTTTACCAGAACCTTTGAATAAAAACTTGACTTTCCAGTAGTCCTGATACTGAAAACATTCTTTTAAAAAATTGCACGATTTCCAGGATTTTCACAACTTGTGCAAGCTCTGTACTTCATACACTGCAAGACCAAGTCCTTGTAAAGGAAAGTGCATGTACCATTTCAGTACTTTTTCTTCTATTTTTTACAATTTTAAAATATTTCATACACCTTAATGGGTTTGCATATCATTTAATAAAACACCACACTATCCAGTTTTCCTGTAGTAACCTTATACGAAACACCAACAGTTTTTCTTGCAAGTTATAAAACGATAAAGCAAGGATTTTTTTTTAAAAATAAGAATGTTGAAGTGAACAAAATATTAAGAATTTTTATGAAAAGTACAAAGTGACATATAATAAATAACATATTTTTGTGCTAATTTCACTAGTAACAATTATTCATAAAACTAGACATACTTTTAGTGGACCACAGAACTAGAAATGTTCATACTGGACTACAAAACTAAACACACTTGAGGGGTAAAAGAATTTCTTCGATGACATGAACTCAAAAATAATATCTCAAAGAGCTAAGCAGCAAATATATTCACACATCATCAGCTAACCTTCATAGCATGTAACCACTCCTTATACTGGGTTGCTAGGCAACTGCTGCTCCTGTCCTCGTAACTATTAACTTCAAATTCAAACTCATCACGAAATCCTTTCCCGCTGTTTAGCAACTCAAGTCATCCTTCAATAAACTAGTCATTCAAACAAAGGAAAAATATTGAAATGTTAGCTGTGATGTACCCAATAACATTGCAAGTTTTTAATTACCGACTACAAGCTTGAAAAATATCGTACCTGTACAGTACCTCTCATCCTACAGGGAGATATTCCTTAAACAATTGATACTAAATAATTAGAGTTAGGTATATTATATTAAAGTAATTTGTAGTATTCAACTCAGTAAAGTTATACACTAACCACAGATGGGATAAAATCATGATAAAACTGCATGTATCAGAAGTACATTTTGACATTGTTTGGCTTTTCATTGTATATTTTGACATTGTCTGACCTTTTATTGGTAGTATAATACCATTGGAAAGAGTATGTGTCAAACCCTTTGAATGCAAAATATTCATGTGATCACACAATAAATAATAGGGATTTAGATTTTTCAAGATGGGAATATATCTTGTACTTAATGGCAATCAAAAGCAAAGTAATATGGATGAACATGGGGTACTGTGACTATTTGGAGAGAGACCTGCAGTAAGTCATACGACAGCAGCAGTAGTAACCAAAATGCAGTATCTTATAGCAGGTGAGAACCCTTGGACTTAAAGTCGCTTGCAAAAACCATCAGTGTGTCCCAAGCAACATTATGACACATAACACTACGTAACAAAATTTTTACTTTTTCTTGTTCCTGGGCAGAAAGTGTTATTTCCCAATCGTTTATGCCTAAAAGTAAATGGAAAAGACCTATTTTTCTCTTCAAACTTTGCTTTTGTGACCTGGGTAATGAAATTTTCAAATTTACCCATTTTCCAGAACATTTCAGGTAGATTCAGTGCTGAGTAGCTGATAGAAAATTTTCTCCAAACTTACAAGAATTTTCAAGAACTTTCTAGAATGTTGTAGAACTTACAATAATTTTCAAGTGCAAGTCACAAGTCAGAGGAAGCATCACCGACATTTTTCAAGCTTCTTTACTCGTCAAGATGGGCTCTGCTTCTGCCACAATGTATCCGGTCTGTGCGAGGCAACTAGAATTGTCTGTAACCCGAATGAGTGGCACCTCTTCATTGATAGCTCATCCAGAAGCCTCAAAGCTGTGCTGCTCCATAACGGGAATAAGTATCCGTCTCTTCCCCTGGCTCATTTGGTGCACCTCAAAGAGGAATACAACAGCATCAAGACCTTGCTACAAGTCTTGAAGTATGATGAGTATGGCTGGGAGGTTATCGGAGACTTCAAAATGGTGGGATTCCTGATGGGTCTTTAAGTAGGCTTTACCAAGTTTCCCAGTTATCTTTGCCTTTGGGACAGCAGGGACACCACAGTGCACTACAACAAAAAGCACTGGCTACAACGGACCAAGTTCTCTGTGGGGAGGCACAATATCAATATTAAGCCACTAATGGATCTCCAGAATGTATTGTTTCCACTAGTGCACATAAAATTGGGTCTTATGAAACAATTTGTCATAGCTCTTGATAAGGAGTCTGCAGCCTTCAAGTACCTTTGAGACTTCTTCCCCAAGCTATCTGAGGCAAAGGCCAAAGCTGGTGTCTTCGTTGGACCACAAATAAAGAATATCCTGGAGTGCATAGAATTCCCCAAGTAGCACAGTAGGTAGGGAAAAAAACTTTGGGGCAGCTTTGTCACAGTGATTTGGAGTTTCTTGGGCAATTACAAGGCCAAAAATTATGTGGAACTGGTTGAGGTTCTGGTGAAGAACTTAGCAAAATGGGCTGCAGGATGTCCCTGAAAGTCCATATCCTTGATGCCAATCATGATAAATTTAAGGAGAACATGGAAACATACTCAGAGGAGCAAGGCGAGCACTTCCACCAAGATATATTGGACTTTGAATGCCACTACCAAGGAGCATATAACATAAACACAATGGGAGACTATATTTGGGGGCTGATATGTGAAAGTCATTTACATTGCAGTCACAAATCTCGAAAAACTACTCACTTCTAAACATTTTTGTATAACTTTAGTATAAATACATGTAAATCTTGATTCATGTGTTGTTTTATTCAAACATTATGTAAATGAAAATGTGCAAATTTGCCTGTTCTTACATAAAAAATAGGTTAATTTCTAAATATCATTATCCATGTCACTAAGGTAAAGTTTGAAGGGAATAATGGCCATTTTCTGTACTTTTACAACATAAGCAATTCAGAAATAACACATACTATCCAGGAACAAAATCTGTGTTACATAGTATAATCATAAAGAATATTGTAAGTCAATTGTTCATAAATTGCTTCCACAGCATATCGATTCAACCACTACATACCACAAACTCATGGAGAATGAAATGGGAATTTATATTATTCCTTATGAAGAAACATTAATCATGTTGAGAGGTGCAGCTCCCAGGGAGTTTTGTATGATCAGAATGTTGAAACAATCTTCTTTGTTCACAAGATGGTACAGTGAACAGTGAAAGCACACAGGAAGAAATGATGTACTTTGAACATGTCAATGTTTTATTGTGAAAACTACACTACACAAGTCTATTGCCAATAAGCATGGTTGTCATATAGGTGTCTGAAAGTGGTTTTAATATAACATACTGAATTCTAATTTCTCTGATAAGTTGGCAGAGTATTTGAACAGGAATCTAGAACAGTTCTTGTGATTTCTCAAAAATGTTTTACCTTTGACTTTTTTATCAATTAAACTTTCATCCTTTTTTGGCTTCAAAATCATTAAGTCAAACTTTGCAAAATTAAAATTCATTGATCCATTATGTCATACTGGATGGTCACCCTGCCATGATGGTGGTGTATGAGTGGGTTTTCATGACCACCGAACCCAAACCTGACACCAAATTTTGTGTTCCCTCTTTCTTCCCCTTGAGATCCTATGGTCACTATGTTTTAAAACGTTTTTATATCCTCAATTACAAACTAATGAGGCCTAACTTGGCACATTAGCTAAAATGTCACTGGAAGATGTCCTAACATGTTTTAAAACGTTTTTATATCCTCAATTACAAACTAATGAGGTCTAACTTGACACAGTAGCTAAAGTGTCACTGGCAGATGTTCTAACAAGTTTTAAAATATTTATATATCCTCATTACAAACTAATGAGGCCTAACTTGGCACATTAGCTAAAGTGTCACTGGCAGATGTCCTAACATGTTTTAAAACGTTTTTATACCCTCATTACAAACTAATGAGGCCTATCTTGGCACATTAGCTAAAGTGTCACTGGCAGATGTCCTAACATGTTTTAAAACGTTTTTATACCCTCATTACAAACTAATGAGGCCTATCTTGGCACATTAGCTAAAGTGTCACTGGCAGATGTCCTAACATGTTTTAAAACGTTTCTATACCCTCAATTACAAACTAATGAGGCCTAACTTGGCACATTAGCTAAAGTGTCACTGGCAGATGTCCTAACATGTTTTAAAACGTTTTTATACCCTCAATTACAAACTAATGAGGCCTAACTTGGCACATTAGCTAAAGAGCACTGGCAGATGTCCTAACATGTTTTAAAAAGGTTTTTATATCCTCAATTACAAACTAATGAGGCCTAACTTGACACAGTAGCTAAAGTGTCACTGGCAGATGTCCTAACATGTTTTAAAACGTTTTTATACCCTCAATTACAAACTAATGAGGCCTAACTTGGCACATTAGCTAAAGTGTCACTGGCAGATGTCCTAACATGTTTCAAAACGTTTTTATATCCTCAATTACAAACTAATGAGGCCTAACTTGGCACATTAGCTAAAGTGTCACTGGCAGATGTTCTAACAGAATTTTTTTCTCTCCTCCCATCCACAGTAACTACAGAAATACTGGAGATAATCAGGAAATTTGAATGGTACTTTATAGTCTCTGTGAATCATGGGGTAACTTTTGAATTCCACAGCAGAATGTGAACATTTTGTGATAGTAAACACAATTCCTTCAAGAAATGTACCTGAAAAAAAAAAGTATAATTTCTTTTCAAATGTTAAGGAAATAAAGTAGCTAATAATAAATAATTCACATGTTAATTATTTACTTCATATAATTCTCCCTTTCCAACTACTCCAATTACTTTTTTTTTTTTTACAGGAGTGAAATGATGGTGCGAGTTTTGAAAATTCCCTTAAAAAATTAAGACCTGAGATGTTGAAATTTCAAATTTTCTTTTGTTCTATGTTTTATTAACATTTGTTTTGGTTAGAAAATCTAAAAGAAAAAAATCCAACCTTCCAGCTCTGTGTTCCAGATATAATAACTTTTATGATTATTTATTTTTATCACTGCACAGCAAGAGTTGGTCAGTATAATATCCTCAACATGATTGGGTTAAAGGTTTACTTAAAAACCTTAACTAAATATCCCATAAATGAAACGTTTTCTAACTCTTTCATAAAAATTATTTTCTTTATATTTCTGATTTTTCCACTATCAAGACTCTTAGTTTTATATACATTTTGATATTAATTGACTTCACATCTTGTAACGACAAACCTAAAACTAACTTGTTACGTACAATAGACACTCTGTTAATGATAATGCACTGTGATTGGTAAGTGAACAATAAATAAGCAACATTTGTTTGCACAATTTAGGAAACAATACCTGTTGGAATAACTGACGGTTCAGTATTTTTTTTAGTAACGTCTGCATGGAAGAAGTTCTCGACTGAATAAATTTTTTTGGATCAAAGCTAATTTTCTCTCCTTGTTTTAACTTCAGAGCATCTCTATAACCTCCAATTAACTGAACCATAGCACGTAAAAAAGCACGAGCAACACCATCTCCTAACATCGCATTCGGATTTTCTAACTTCTTCTTCAACTTGGTGACCTTTAGTAAAGAGCATGGTAGATGACAACCATTTCACGCTCGTGAGTGTACGACAAGTTACATTGTCATTTTGTTAACTGAATGTTAAGAATATTTTGTAAATAAGCTACAAAAAAAATCAACCTCAAAAATTCTAATGAAGAAACAATATATCAATATTTCCGAGTGGTTTTTACCATGCAGTCACTAAACTTACAACACAAGTTTCTTTTTTTTTTTACAGACGTAAAACAAAGTAACAAGAACATAAAAAAATATTTTCACAGTCAATTGAAATATCAAAAGACATGGAACATCAAAAAAAAACCTAATAGAAAAAACTATCAGAAGTCTTGACACAGGCAAAACCAGTTTCTACGTGATCGTAAACCCAGACTGGTTTCTCTGATATCAATAAGACCTCTGTCAGTTTGCCCTTTAATACTAACACGATATTTTGTTGTTTTATGATTCTCAAATTTCATGGAATTCATCAAGAAAATTACATTTTTCAAATACTCATCACTTTCAATAAGACATTATCATAGTTAGACAGGTGTTCAAATCTTGTAAAAATGTTCCAATATCAACATGTTGCACGTTAAATGTAAGTTTTCTCCACTACTGTTTCCTTATCTAAAAATGTTCCAATGTCAAAATGAAGCATGTTAAATGTATGTTTTCCCCACTACTGTGTAAAAATGTTCCAATATCAACATGATGCACGTTAAATGCAAGTTTTCCCCACTACTGTGTAAAAATGTTCCAATGTCAACATGAAGCATGTTAAATGTATGTTTTCCCCACTACTGTGTAAAAATGTTCCAATGTCAACATGAAGCATGTTAAATGTATGTTTTCCCCACTACTGTGTAAAAATGTTCCAATGTCAACATGAAGCATGTTAAATGTATGTTTTCCCCACTACTGTGTAAAAATGTTCCAATGTCAACATGAAGCATGTTAAATGTATGTTTTCCCCACTACTGTGTAAAAATGTTCCAATGTCAACATGATGCACGTTAAATGTAAGTTTTCTCCACTACTGTTTCCTTATCTAAAAATGTTCCAATGTCAACATGAAGCATGTTAAATGTATGTTTTCCCCACTACTGTTTCCTTACCTACAAATGTTTCAACTTCAACCTTCGGTTTCAACTTTTATATTTCAGTAACAATACAGATTTAAATATTTCTTTAAAACTGACTGTACAGTATTTAAGGATTAATACCATTATTTAATACTAATTTTAAAATAAAAAAACCAGCTGAGACCCATAAAACATTTGCTTTCATATTAGTACAGGATTTATAGAATAATACAAAATAATTCTAACTACAGAAATCATTATTTGCAGGTCCACTTGTCTTAGGTCTAACATGAGTTAAGCTTTACTGTTTGTTTCTTTTTGAATTTCGAGCAAAGCCACACGAGGGCAAATGGCACTAGCCGTCCCTAATTTAGCAGTGTAAGACTAGAGGAAAGGCAGCTAGTCACCACCACCCACTGCCAACTCTTGGGCTACTCTTTTATCAACAAATAGTTGGATTTACCATGTCACATTATAACACCCTCATGGCTGAAAGGGCTAGCATGTTTGGAGCGACAGGGGTTCAAACTCGTGACCCTCGAATTGCGACTCGAACGCCTTAACCCACCTGGCCATGACAGGCCTAAGCCTTTATTAACTACAACCATATCTGATAACGAGATAAATTAATAGTAAGTTGTGTACATTTTTTGCTTTACTTTAGGGCTAAATTTTACCATACTTAATGCTATCATTAAATAAAAACTTAAAATGTTACTCTATGACCTAGTGTTAGACCTTTTGAAAAACTTTGACAAGCTTTTAATACGCTGTTGTACGAAGTGTCTACTAAAGTGTATTTACACTTGTGTCACTTGTATCCATTGAAATGAAGTGCACAAACATGCTCATTTAGATATGCACATATATTCAGGACAGACAAAACCCTAGTGTTATTACAATTTATTTTTACAAACTATTATGAAGTTCTGACTTGTTTTTAAACTTACTACTTCACTAGGCAATGTTTGTAGGTCATCAAAAGGTGTGATGATATTATTAGTATCGGCATCCCAGAACACTACTTCCTCCAGGTCAGAAGGATCAACCTGCTGTAAGGTCAATAAGTTTACAACTTTTGTTACTTAAAATAAAACAGGAAATCAGAGGTTCAAATAATTTAAAGATTTATGTATATTTACACTTGCAGTGGTGTTAACCTTGAAAGTATCAAGTTATTAGACTGAAATTTCAGTTCAAATAAAAACACTAACACAATAGTTTCCAAACAAGACACAAATCTCGAGCACTTTAAAATTGTTGACTATTCAAAAGCTCTCGAGTGTTGGGTCTCGTTTGGAAGATATTACAAGTTTTGTAGGTGATGCTGTGTGCCAACTACTTAACCTGAACAATAACACCATAATATTAACATGTTAATCATTTGTACAACAAGGGAATTCATTAGTTACAAAACCAAATATATTTGATATCTCGTAAGAACCACATCATGTGGTGAAACACTTGTGTTAAATGTTTGCACTTGTTGAAATAAAAAAAAGCACTGCAGACAGTGCTTCGGATTATTTTATAACATCAACAAATAATTACAACAAGACAAACATATATTTTCAATTCTGGCAACAGAAGTTTGTTTGTTTTGAATTTCGCACAAAGCTACTCGAAGGCTTACTGCGCTAGCCGTCCCTAATTAAGCAGTGTATGACTAGAGGGAAGGCAGTTAGTCATCACCACCAACTGCCAACTCTTGGGCTACTCTTTTACCAACGAATTGTGGGATTGACTGTAACATTATAAAGCTCTCACAGATGAAAGGGCAAGCATGTTTGGTGTGACAGGAATTCAAACCCGTAATTTTTGGATTACAAGTCGTGTGTCTTAACCACCTGGCCATGCCAGGGTAGTAAATACTAATTACTTAGAAATATTATTGCACTGTTTCAATAGTTTCATAATTACCATCCATATTTTTTTAAGAACAATTTTAAATTTGAAAACGCTACATGATTTGGTTTGTGTTTAATTTTTCACAAAGCTACATGAGGGCTATCTGTACTAACCGTCCCTAATTTAGCAGTGTAAGACTAGAAGGAAGGCAGCTAGTCATCACCACCTACAGCCAACTCTTGGGCTACTCTTTTATCAATGAATAGTATGATTGACCGTCACATTATAATGCCCCCACACGATTGAAAGAGAGAACATGTTTGGCACGATGGGATTGCGAGCCCACGACCCTTAGGTTACGAGTCGAGTGCTCCCTAACCGCCTGGCCAAGTTTATCGTTTGTTTTTGAATTTCGCGCAAAGCTACACGAGGTCTATCTGCACTAGCCGTCCCTAATTTAGCAGTGTGGGACTAGAGGGAAGGCAGCTAGTCATCACTACCCACCGCCAACTCTTGGGCTACTCTTTTATCAACGAATAGTGGGAGTGACCATAACTTATAACACCGCCACTGCTGAAAGTCGCACGCCTTAACACGCTTGGCCATGCTGGAACCCTGGCAACAAAAACACAATTTATCTCGCTTTTTATTAACTTATGTTCAACTTCCCAGATGTTTTTAAACAGTAGTGAAGCAAATAATTTCTTGTTTGTTTTTTAAAACGAGTTAAATTATTCTTAGTTCACGTACTTTGTCTTTCTATAAAAGTCAACTGTTGTAACGGTTACAACAGTTTGTCCAAACTCTAATACCTGCAAAGGGCATTGGACAATAGATAAAAAAAAAGTGTGGTAATGTGAACAGTATCACTGGAGATCTAAGAAAGTGTTATTTGTTATAGAACAATAATTAAAAGGATACTATATAAGTAGGCTTACTTACAGAGATTGTTACAGATGGAACACCAATCAAAAAAGGCATTGGAGCACTGCAATATAAACAAAACCATATGATTATTTGGGCTACAAAATGAAAACTGTTTTAATTTCATCGTGATACAAGTCAATACACTTTAATAAACTATCACTAGTTTTCTTACGTGAAAAACAAAACAAAGAACAGTAAATGAATAGATACTGGGCATGGAATCTCAGGGTTTTGAAGATTGTATTCAGTGAAAGATAGCATATATACAAACACTCATGGTTTTGTTTGTTTATTTAGAGTCAAGCACAAAGTTACACAATGGGCTGTATGCATTAAGCCAATCATGGCTACTAAAACCTGGATTCTAGCATACAAGTTGACATGATTATTGCTATGCCATTTGGGGGAGAGAACACCTGTGGTATTGTATATTGAACATACAAAGAAATTAACATGGTTTAAGTTTTATTTGTTAATAAACATTAGACTATCTATGATCTACCTACTATAGGTATCAAAACCTAAATTTTAGGCCTATAAACCCTCAGACATAATGCTCAGCAACTGGAGGTTAGGGGTTTAAAGAAGAGGTTGAATGTTCAGTTTTCCCTCAAAGTTTCAAGCTCAATATTTATTGTTTGGAAAGATTAAATGTTTGCTTCATACAACTTTCATGTCTGTGTTATATAAATATCAGTTCTTATTAACTACGTGTTCTCCACTAAAACTCTGGATTCCTTTAAGAATGAAAATATGGTTTAAAGAAGTTAAATGAAAGATGGATTAGGTTTAACAGTTCAATCTGAAGTCAGTTTAACAACCTTCATGGAGCTCGTCCTTATGGAACTTGTGTGAAAGCCACATGACTTTACATGGTTTCTGTCTGTTACTTATGTTTTATTACATTTTGTTTTTTTATAGCTAACTTGTCAAGAAATAGTAAATAAAATTATATTTCATATTGTAAAATGTATTTAACTTTCCATGCATGAAGGTCGTTACAAATTTCATGAACAATTTCATATCTTACAAAAACTAATATATATTGTATTCCAAAGAGAGTTGGTATGGGTATTAAAACTTTAATTAAAACAAAGTACCAAACAACACTTCGACCAGTCAGTTCCAAACCATATTAACCTGAAGATGACCCAAGTGGGTCACTGTTCTCCACTTTATTTCAATTAAAGTTTTAATACCCACACCAGCCGTCTTTAGAATACATTTTTACTTCAAGTAGGTTTTTTTTGTCATCATGAATGTTATTCATTGTTCTCATATTTTGTACATCTTAAAATACTATTTACACACATTCAAACGACTCACCTTAAATAATCAAGGAGACTTCCAGGCAGTACTGGAATAAATATATGTTGCCTGAAACATAAACCAAAAATACTAACTTTTTGTTTCTTCTGAAAACAGAGGCATTGGTGACCTGTGTTGAGCAAGGAAGTTGCATTTTTGAAGATATATAGTTACGTAGGACAGTTATAAGTAATATTAATATGTATGTGTGGAAATATTTTATTTCATAAAACATAACTATGCTCAAATTTAATGACAATGTTAGCTCACCATTTTGCACCAGCTATTGCACATACATGTGTGTGCTTCTGTACACCCATACACCTAAAACTATGCAACACCAACAAAATAATAAATGGTAAAAGTTTTTTTAATAATTTATTTAATCACTGGTACTGAAACACTTTTAGTTACAGCGACTTCATTTAGTTTTAACATTAGAGGGTGTACAGCTATGGTGACTCAACCTTTCTCCCTAAGCTCCTGTAAACCACTGAAATTCTAGTACAAAGTAAAACCATTATAGTTTACCTACAAATAGTCTACCTGTTTTTGTTTGCGCAAAATCCCGTGAACTGGCAAAGTAGTTGAAACAGACCAATGGTTTAGAAACACTATAACTGCCTCAATTACCTCATACGGATCTAAATACATAAACTATTATAACTATTAAAATACTATGTGAATAGTTTTATAAAATACTTTAATATGAGGCTTCAAATATTTACTTCATTTTTTTTTAATACTGACTCCATTAAAACTAGTTTTACAGCACATTTAGTTTTCACTGTTTTAAGACCACTTCAGTTTCGGGGAGAAAACGGTTTTTCACAGCTTTATCTTGGTAAGCGAGATTAACAAATACATTAGTAACCCAAAGCTTTTCACAAACACACATACCAATGAATGTATTCACTTAATTTATTTATGAAAGTGTAGGAACTTTCCACAAACACTTTGTGTGACCTGTATTGGTAATAAAACTAGCACAATGTAAGGGAGAACACTCCCACAGTAAGCTGTAAAAGTAAGTTGTACTGGTAAGGCAGTAGGAAGACAGAGAACTCACCACTGCATAGGATATAAAAGTGCATTAACTGCCTGAACACATGCTGTCAAGCGATTTAATCTGTTAGAAGTCACCATTATTCTTCTTTCATGCAATGCACTAAAAACAAAGAAAATAAAACCGAAGTTAATATATACTCCATCGATACTAATGTTCGAAACAAAATGTTAAACTACAGAGAAAATGTCATTTTTAATAATGAATCTTGAAACATCAGCATCAGAAAAAGAAAACTACTCATAATGAAATAAATATAACTGTAATACAAAACATTGGAATGATACATTTTTAATTTTTAAAAAATATAAAATGATACAGCTTTGAAGTATATACACACACACATTATATTTGATACACAAAATACAACTGTTTAAATTATTTTCTATTTGTCTTAAAATAGTTTGCAAATCATTCTTCTTGCAGCATAAATACAAATCACTTCATTGTATTATAAAATCACTAGTACTCAGTGCTACAGATAAGACACAAATCAACCTAAATAAGCACCTGCTTACATGAAACGTGCATTAGATATACGAATTGTGCACATCAAATATGCACAGTATTTGCTTTTACGTATATCATTCACGAACACACGCATATTTGCCACTTTAAAAAAAAAAAACTAGCACAATGTATGAGAGATCACTCCTACAGTAAACTCAAAAAGCAACCTGTAGTGGTAATAAAACAAGCACAATGTATGAGAGATCACTCCTACAGTAAACTCAATAAGCAACCTGTATTGGTAATAAAACAAGTACAATGTATGAGAGAACACTCCTACAGTAAACTCAATAAGCAACCTGTACTGGTAATAAAACAAGCACAATGTATGAGAGATCACTCCTACAGTAAACTCAATAAGCAACCTGTACTGGTAATAACACAAGTACAATGTATGAGAGATCACTCCTACAGTAAACTCAATAAGTAACCTGTATTGGCAATAACACAAGTACAATGTATGAGAGATCACTCCTACAGTAAACTCAATAAGCAACCTGTACTGGTAATAAAACAAGTACAATGTATGAGAGATCACTCCTACAGTAAACTCAATAAGCAACCTGTACTGGTAATAACACAAGTACAATGTATGAGAGATCACTCCTACAGTAAACTCAATAAGCAACCTGTACTGGTAATAAAACAAGTACAATGTATGAGAGATCACTCCTACAGTAAACTCAATAAGTAACCTGTATTGGTAATAACACAAGTACAATGTATGAGAGATCACTCCTACAGTAAACTCAATAAGCAACCTGTACTGGTAATAAAACAAGTACAATGTATGAGAGATCACTCCTACAGTAAACTCAATAAGCAACCTGTACTGATAATAAAACAAGTACAATGTATGAGAGATCACTCCCACAGTAAACTCAATAAGCAACCTGTACTGGTAATAACACAAGTACAATGTATGAGAGATCACTCCTACAGTAAACTCAATAAGCAACCTGTACTGGTAATAACACAAGTACAATGTATGAGAGATCACTCCCACAGTAAACTCAATAAGCAACCTGTACTGGTAATAAAACAAGTACAATGTATGAGAGATCACTCCTACAGTAAACTCAATAAGTAACCTGTACTGGTAATAAAACAAGTAGAATGTATGAGAGATCACTCCTACAGTAAACTCAATAAGCAACCTGTACTGGTAATAAAACAAGTAGAATGTATGAGAGATCACTCCTACAGTAAACTCAATAATCAACCTGTACTGGTAATAAAACAAGCACAATGTATGAGAGATCACTCCTACAGTAAACTCAATAAGCAACCTGTACTGGTAACAAAACAAGTACAATGTATGAGAGATCACTCCTACAGTAAACTCAATAAGCAACCTGTACTGGTAATAAAACAAGTACAATGTATGAGAGATCACTCCTACAGTAAACTCAATAAGCAACCTGTACTGGTAATAAAACAAGTACAATGTATGAGAGATCACTCCTACAGTAAACTCAATAAGCAACCTGTACTGGTAATAAAACAAGTACAATGTATGAGAGATCACTCCCACAGTAAACTCAATAAGCAACCTGTACTGATAATAACGCAAGTACAATGTATGAGAGATCACTCCTACAGTAAACTCAATAAGCAACCTGTACTGGTAATAACACAAGTACAATGTATGAGAGATCACTCCCACAGTAAACTCAATAAGCAACCTGTACTGGTAATAACACAAGTACAATGTATGAGAGATCACTCCCACAGTAAACTCAATAAGCAACCTGTACTAGTAATAACACAAGTACAATGTATGAGAGATCACTCCTACAGTAAACTCAATAAGCAACCTGTACTGGTAATAAAACAAGTACAATGTATGAGAGATCACTCCCACAGTAAACTCAATAAGCAACCTGTACTGATAATAACGCAAATACAATGTATGAGAGATCACTCCTACAGTAAACTCAATAAGCAACCTGTACTGGTAATAACACAAGTACAATGTATGAGAGATCACTCCCACAGTAAACTCAATAAGCAACCTGTACTGGTAATAACACAAGTACAATGTATGAGAGATCACTCCTACAGTAAACTCAATAAGCAACCTGTACTAGTAATAACACAAGTACAATGTATGAGAGATCACTCCTACAGTAAACTCAATAAGCAACCTGTACTGATAATAAAACAAGTACAATGTATGAGAGATCACTCCCACAGTAAACTCAATAAGCAACCTGTACTGATAATAACACAAGTACAATGTATGAGAGATCACTCCTACAGTAAACTCAATAAGCAACCTGTACTGGTAATAACACAAGTACAATGTATGAGAGATCACTCCTACAGTAAACTCAATAAACAACCTGTACTGGTAATAAAACAAGTACAATGTATGAGAGATCACTCCTACAGTAAACTCAATAAACAACCTGTCCTGGTAATAAAACAAGTACAATGTATGAGAGATCACTCCTACAGTAAACTCAATAAGCAACCTGTACTGATAATAAAACAAGTACAATGTATGAGAGATCACTCCTACAGTAAACTCAATAAGTAACCTGTACTGGTAATAAAACAAGCACAATGTATGAGAGATCACTCCTACAGTAAACTCAATAATCAACCTGTACTGGTAATAAAACAAGTACAATGTATGAGAGATCACTCCTACAGTAAACTCAATAAGCAACCTGTACTGGTAATAAAACAAGCACAATGTATGAGAGATCACTCCTACAGTAAACTCAATAAGTAACCTGTACTGGTAATAAAACAAGCACAATGTATGAGAGATCACTCCTACAGTAAACTCAATAATCAACCTGTACTGGTAATAAAACAAGTACAATGTATGAGAGATCACTCCCACAGTAAACTCAATAAGTAACCTGTACTGGTAATAAAACAAGCACAATGTATGAGAGATCACTCCTACAGTAAACTCAATAAGTAACCTGTACTGGTAATAAAACAAGCACAATGTATGAGAGATCACTCCTACAGTAAACTCAATAAGCAACCTGTATTGGTAATAACACAAGCACAATGTATAAGAGATTGCTCCCACAGTAAACTCAATAAGCAACCTGTATTGGTAATAACACAAGCACAATGTATGAGAGATCACTCCCACAGTAAACTCAATAAGCAACCTGTATTGGTAATAACACAAGCACAATGTATGAGAGATCACTCCCACAGTAAACTCAATAAGCAACCTGTACTGGTAATAAAACAAGCACAATGTATGAGAGATCACTCCCACAGTAAACTCAATAAGCAACCTGTATTGGTAATAACACAAGTACAATGTATGAGAGATCACTCCTACAGTAAACTCAATAAGCAACCTGTACTGGTAATAAAACAAGCACAGGTTTACTTTAATCAAATGACTCAGTTATTACACTCAATATTAAATTTTAAATGTATCATTGATACTACTTTAATATTATTTTCTCTCTTTCTTCAATGAGATGACTGAAATCTTCTTTGGGTCATGTCACTCAAAACATGAGGTGGAACGTAGCCACTAGAGTTGCTAACCCTAAATTTAAGTTTTAGTTTGTCTATCACAAAATGATTTTTTTTAAAGTTTTCTTTTGTGCAAAAACAAAATGTAGGTATAATTTTAACAAACATAAAAATATCTACCTTGCAAAAAGCACCATCATATTGTTTATGTCAACAGCGCTGATGTATTCTAGAAGGTTTCTCTGTTAAAAAGACACACAAGTTGTTTTGATATATATATATATAAATAAAACATACAAACATATTCTTTACTAAATAAATCACTGAAGGTTTTCATAATACAAGTAATAAGAAAGAAATTATGTGCTGGATAGGTATAGATAAAATGTTATTAGCCAAAAATTAAAAAGAGAAAAATGGAAATTACATCTCTCAACACATCACAGACCATTCTGATGTAAACATCTATTGTGGTAAATATATAAAGTAAAAAATGAACTGTGATCCAAAATCATGCAGCCATGGTCAGTTGAGAGTTACAATACTGATAGAAACACTTAAAAGTACCAGTGACATGTGACATCAAAATCTGACAACAGTTGAGTAATGGTTAGTATTTTAATTTCAATAAAAACAATATTTTTAAGACTATTTCTGTTGTTGCTGTATTAAAGCAATTATAGAAAAATATATTCAATGCATTATAAACAACTTATTTTGTACAAAAATTATAGAACTTTGACCATTAACATTTTACAGGTTTCTATTGATTAAATGTCTATTTTCCTTTAAGTAATGTTTAAGGTGTTTTTTTTAATATGAGCTGACATTTTTCTATCAATAAGAAATATATTTTGTGGAGAACGTAGAAAATATTTTTTACACTTATACATTAATTTACTTTTCATAAAGCTACACAATAAGGCCAAGAAGACCAATGTATAACCCTTTCTCAACGGTCTCTGCACAATATACATAAAATCAAATACACATTCACAGAAATTAAATATTTACAGCATAACTTCAGATGCAGCATGTGTATCTTCACAAAACTTGGCAGACTTTTAGTAAAAATTATATAGGTTTTTGTACACAAAATTAAGAAATTTTAATGAAGTATCTTTAGTATAGATTTGTTTGTGAACATAACAAAGTCTGTTTTATTACTAGTTCAAGTGTGAAGTGATTTCATGTTATGATTAAAAAAAAACATTATTCTTCATCCCAAAAATCTCTAGACCCTCCTAAATACATTTCAAACATTTGTTGTCAGTGAGACTTTATATTTTATCTGTTGTTTTCTCTACCATAGTTATGTTGGGTCTGTCAATTTGACCGACCTTGGATACCATCATAAAAAGGTTATGAAATAAATATAAATTATTTTTTTTGCATGCTAGAATGAATACAAATTATAACATAAAAATACAAATCTTTAGTTTAAAGATAGGTTTGTTTTGTTTTGAATTTCGTGCACAACTACAATAGGGCTATTTACACTAGCTGTTCCTAATTTAGCAGTGTAAAACAAGAGGGCTGCCAACTCGTGGGTTAGTTGGTTGGTTTGACATTTTATGGTGCAAAGCAACTACACTATCTGCAGCAAAAATCTAGTAAAAAGTTAAAATTAAAGTAAATGTATTAAAATTGATAAAGAGGAATCAAGGTAAAACAAAACAAAAGTTTAATTTTTAAATTAAAAACATAAATAACATTAAATCCAACTTTTATATCGTGTACAACAGTAAGCAAGAAACAACACTAATACAAGTTGTAAATGTCCTTCTGTAGCATAAGTTTAATTATCATAACTCGCCAGGATGACTGACAGGTAAATTCAAACATCAGCATTAGTCACCTGAAGTTGGCCTTTCCAGTCCTACCAACTCTTAGGCTACTCTTTTACCAACTAATAGTGGGATTGACCATAACATTATAATGCCCCTATGGCTGAAAGGATTTATTTAGATTTTAAAAAAATATGAAACTTTGAGCAGACTAAAGACACAACCTACCTCATCAAAATTTTGGATCAAAAGAATGTGGAAGCTTTTTAAAAGATTAAAATGGTGGAGAAAACCACTCTAGAAACATTCTAAGCTATTGATTAGTTACTGACATGTCATATATTGTACATATAGGACTGTTTCCAAATATGAAGAGGTGAACAGAGCCACTGTGTTTGATTTAGTACACACAAGTCATATCTCAGCAAATTAAAAAGATATGATGTTATTATTTTACATTCTAGTTTGTCAGTATTGGTAATTTGAGTTCCTAGTTTGTATGAAACTACAGACTTAATATTTAGGCATCACAAACATCTAATTTTAACCACTACCGCATTCAACATATGACATGATTCAAAAAACTGATATTTAGACGTGTTATTTTAATATTTACTTTTAAATTAAGACATTACCTCATATATAATATTAAAGTTTGAATTATAATCTACAATTAGATACCAAACTTATTGACATAAATTTATAAAGTAGTAGTTCATTAAAATGTTGAATGCAAGTCAACAAATGTGAAGACATGTCCTTTGACCCTTCACCCATCATGAAAGGGGTAATAGCACATTTAAAATACACCACATCCATTATAAATTTTTTATATAGCATATGAAGACACAGATTTCCTAATTTCATGTTTGTTCTCACAATATGCTGGGCTTACACATACCAATGATGGAATAAAGCTACGATAGTCAGAAATATCTTAAATATGTTATAAAAATTTATTTACATTTCAGTTCATTATAACACAAACTTTTATATTCTGATTAAGCTTATTCTGTAGTTCAAAATTATTCACATGAGAACTTAAGTTTTATTTTGCTCTTGGTTCTGCAATATTACATTCAAAGAAAAAGCAAGCCACCATTATTCAACATGGAAAAGTTTGGACACAATTTTAATTTTATAACACCTTCAATCTCACATTTTCAGGAATAGCCGGTAATTTTCTGTGGTCAGGGCAACGTGTCATAAATACCTGAAAAATAAGACAAATCATAAACAAGTGGATTACTTTCTTTCTGACTCAAAAAAAATATTAGTTTCTACATGTTTGTTTATTTGGTGTGACAAAGACAACAAAACTGGTCAATAAAAATATTGTTTTGTAAAGACTGAATTCTTTTTAAACCCATACATATCATGACTATCATTAATTCCATAAAAAGAGAGAACAGTCAAGCTCAATATGAAAACAAAGGGGAGATGCTTCATCAGATAAATCTTTATTAATAGTACAGGTAAAACTAGTCTAACCCCCCTAACTCCCCACATACTTCAATCCTCAGTACAACAAATGTTCCAAAACATTTTTAAAACTGTACATTTCCTAGTTTAAAAAAATACCTGCACTCTTTCAGTATTCTTCCAAAACTGTATTACTCCAAGCATACCAGGCATATTCATACAAAGTAAATATTCCAATACTGTATTACTCCAAGCATACCAGGCATATTCATACAAAGTAAATATTCCAATACTGTATTACTGCAAGCATACCAGGCATATTCATACAAAGTAAATAAAAAACGTTTAAAAAACAACACCTTCAGCAACTATTAGTTTTAAGTTTTAAATATAGACTCCTAAAGTGAGTTCCAAGTTAGTAACCTCTGAAACTTCATGATATTAAACAGCCACATGGATAAAGAAGTTAAGAACATTGTTATGTTTATGCTGAAAATTTATTAAAACAAACGTATTTTAGAATAATTCTGATGTTCCATCTCAAACATGTTATATCTGATTTTGTTACATATATTTATAAAATAATCCAGTCTTTAGAGCACTGGTTCTGAATGTTTTCTAGCTTGTGGATACCCAAATGTTAGTTTTTAAATACTGGCAGGCCATCTCAATAAAATGAGGAATTTCCTGGGTTTCAAACATCCTTAATTCACCGAAAAACTGCTCTGTTTTTACCACATATACAGTGTTACACACATTTTATATTCACTTGATATTTTCAATGTATACAGTTACATTATTAGTTCTATACCAGTCTTTAAGACTTTGCAGTTTCCTTTCTATAATTACATAACACTTCCTTGAACCACTTTAATAGAGTTTGTGCATGTCGATAACTTAAGTTCTGGAGCAACATATCTCAACATTTTTGACACCAGAGACTGACTCACTGCATTTTTAATTGTCTCAGATCACTGATAGGAAAGTGTGATGAAAAACTCTTACAACTTACATATGAATATTCTGTTAGTTTTTGTGAAATATCATGGAACAGTGCCAATAAAAAGACCAGTGGTTGAGAAACACTGTTCTGGATAATCAACCACAAATGATAACTGTATTATTAATGTAAGTTTAGTTTTTAAGTTAACAGATAGTCTATGCTTGTGTTCAGCTCTCTTTGAGAATGCAAATTTGTAAATTCAAGATACACTAAACAAATTACCACACCAAAATTTTTACAGTAATGGAAGATACGATTTTTGTGTGTGTTACCATTCAAGCACCACCAATGAATCTCAGAAACATTCATAAAACCTAGCACAAGATAGAATAATTTACACTAGAATTGTCTTTCCTATTAGACTGTAGGTTCAATTCGTCAAAATTCAAATACATCAGTAACAGTTCAGTAATCTAAATTTGTAACAAAATATACACAAACATAATAATGGTTTATGGTTTGTTCAAAACCTAAATTTAAAGCAAAAATGTTAACAGTCATTTCTCGCAAACAATATTTTTGTTAAGCAATTCAAAATTAGATACCTGATCACATCAGTTCAGTAACATATCCGATATGAACAGATAAATGATTATTTAAAAATAATTTCACCAATATGGAAGAAGACAAAGTACAACAGTGTATTCTTTGGATTCTCTAATCTGTATGTTTCTTCTAAAAAACAAATGCAAACAAGCGATTGCAGAGTTACACATATTATCACTCATGTATTATCTTTCTACTGATGTGAAAACTATGTCAGAACAATATCTCACTTCCTGGCCGTTGTTCCATAATACACGGAGCGTGTGTCCAGGTACTGGGACTGGTGTATGATACAAAGCCTTAAGAAATATCCAGATAGCTTTCTGGAAAGAAAAAAAAAATGAAAACACAATGTTATTGATTTATGCTTTTGGGATTATTAACAATATCTTGACAAGAGACAATGATGAAAACTACACATTTTAAATTTTTGTTAAAAGATCCAACCATCACACTTATAATTTGTTTTAAATTCTTGTAACAGATTCAACCATAACACTTGTATAGCAACACCAAAAATGTAACAGACAGAATGAAAACTTTTGGAATAAGATACGTTACATTAAAATGGTTTACAACTTATTTATTGAAATGAGCATGTATGTTAAAAATAAATAATAAATCTAGTGATGATTTATATCATCATATGGTTCTACACATTGACCAATATTAGTTACAGCATACATAAATGATTTCTGTAACTAAAGTTTATAACAGAAAAGTACCACATTTACCACAGATGCAGAGTTAACTGCTAGTGTAGAAGTATTCCAATATTAAACAATACCAATAAAAGAAATAAATTAGATGTTCTTTCAGTTAAAGATTTATGTGAACATAAATGAAAATGTTTTTTAACTGTATATTAACAAAAACAGGATTGTATACAATATTAACTGTAGAATGCAGACATTCACAAATCAAGACTGGATGTCATAAAGCTCAGGTTTACAAGCTGATAAAAATTTACACTGGAAACAACATGTTAATGACAGAGCTAACAGATTCAGATTTATACTGACCAAAGTTATTAAATAATCATGTACTAAGAATAACTTATTTTGATGGACAAGATATCTTATTTAGTAAGAAATTCTGTTGTGTTCTTTTTTTTTGATGGGAGGTGCTTATCCAACTATATTAAAGTCAATTTTATTAAAGAATAAAGCTACAAAAATTAAAGATAACAATGAAACAATTTACAAAAATATATTTTATGTGATATTGTTATTAATACACAGATTATTATTACTATTCTTAAATAACAAAAGTTATTATGAACAGATTAATCAAAGATGTTGATTCTAGTAGAATGTAGGGTTTATGATATCTATCTGCATATACAAACCAACACACACACACGTACATACATATAATTCCAGTAATGAAGAAAGGGCATAATGCATAACTTTCTATTTAAAGCTAAAAAAAACATTTAATGGTTTACCACTAATTCTGATAAACAAAAATATAACTAAATTTAATGTACTACTGAGTGAATGTTTGCTTAACAGTGAAAATATAAAAGGTTTATTTGAGGTTATGAAATTAATTATTGTTAGTATTAGTTTAAAATATTTTCACCTGTTGCAGGGGTCAAAGGTCACCTTATGAATCCTAGAGGCTACAATAAACTAATACAGTTCCTTTATTTTCCCCAATTACTTTTACAGCTAGTCCATGGGGGTTTGTACGTAAAAACAAATCCCAAAAGGACACCTGCCAATTGTATTCAATTAAATGTGCCAAGTTTGATCTCACTAATACACTTTTAAAGATATCCCCCCCTCAGGATCCTGAGGATGGTCAGGAACACAAAATACAATATCAGATTTGGATTCAGTAATCCTGAAAAATCTGTTCCTAGACCTTACTGTGCCAGATGCATTTTAGACCCCTTTGTCTAGACTGTATATTTATGAGGGCATCTTCAAGGCACCTCGAGTCTGTCTAGAAAGTTTGGTTCTGCTAGCTACAAAACTGTGGGAAGATTTTGTGTACAAACAAACAAACACACTACATGAATTACTATTGGCTCTCATAAGTCACTTTTAGAATAAAATAAAATTCTGAACAGATTTAATGAAATATAACATTACAATGATTTTATTAACCAAGATGAATTTCAGCATTAATTATAAAACCTTTGACCCTGTATTTCACTTTATTATTAAGATAAAATGCCAAATAAAATAAAAGATGTAACCTGCAGGTTATGGATTTTATTCTATAATAAATGCTGTATTCAAAAACAATATTCCTAAAGACATTTGTCAACATTATTATGTTTATGTGTTTAGTTACTTTAAGGAAACTAAAAGATAAAAAGATAAATATTTCTTTTCACGAAATTCAAACTCACCTCATTTTTTGATGTAATTTCAGACATGGAATTGAGGATCGTGTAAAACGTTTCATGCCAAGGAAGATAACTATTATTTACGTTAAAAAAGAAAAAAAAGACATCAGAACTAGAAAATATGATTTACAACATGTCACGAGTTCAAAATGTGAGATAATTATCTAGTTATCATAATTCATGTAATTTTTATGTGCTATGATCATGGTTAGGTGTGATATTTCACTCATAAACACCTATAATGTATTTTAAAATATTTAAATAAAATAAACTGACACCCACCTGAGAAATACATAAGTTGGAACACCAGGAGCATGGCGACAATACCCAAAGGTCCACTTGCTATCAACATTTGTGAGGACAAACGTAAAAAGCTGGACATGGTTACTACAATTACACAAACCAGAACACTTTAGTGTAGTGTACAATATTACAACCTGAAACTTGAATAAATAACAAACCATTTCGGAAACAAATATTGCAATTTCAATGTTCCTTTACAGACAGAGGCGTAGCTGAAGTTTTAAGCTCCCAGGCACAAAATCAGTTTTCTGCGCCTGGGGACAGATGTACCCTCTTGTTTCCCCTAGCTACACCACTGTTTATAGACCATTTAACAGTTCCATTCACTTCTCAGAATCAACCAGTAACTCATATGTGATTAGGTATTTGAATACTTTCATTTTCATTTGTTTGGAAGTCACTAAAACTTCCAATAAAAATATAAAGAGTCTTAAATGCTGAGTTGATTCAAATACTTATGTCATTCAAACATTAAAAAAAAAAATTATTCATCAGGTAAATTTGTACATTCTCCCTCAAGCAAATTTGTGCAAGTCATGATAATTTATTTTTAAGATAATCTGTACACCTCACACACAACACTGTTTTTTCTCCTCATGCATCTATATACATCATCGTGTTTTCTTCAACTAATTTTCAATACTTTGCATTAGGGTTCTTTCAGATTAGATGTATCAGAATGTTGTAAACAGACACCCACACGATCTTTCAGAGTTCAGTCACACCCATTAATAAATCCCCAGTTTACTTAATGACCTGTTTGTTTCTTTATTACAAAGTCACATCTGGCTACTTGTGGTGGCCACAATGAAGAACTGAGTCTCAGATTTTAACATTGTATGTAGACTCACAACTGTTCAGAGAATGTTTAGCACATAACACATATAATGGTGCTCCTCTCCAGACTATTACATACTGATAATGGAATTAACTGTTTAGTGTGAGTTATATTTATAATGGAATCATTCATCAGTTATGTTTGCATACCTTACACTGCTCTTCATAAGACGAACTTTAAATATTTGAGATATCGTTTTCCCGAATAAAAATATTAGAAAAATTGTGCTTAACAAGTATTGTACATATGAGTCCACATAGGCATTTCTGGCAAAAGAATGTACGTTGGTAACGATTGGGTCATTATTTAACTGTTGATAACATGAAGAATTGTTAACACTAACGACTGGGTCATTATTTAACTGTTGATAACATGAAGAATTGTTAACAGTAACGACTGAGTCATTATTTAACTGTTGATAACATGATGAATTGTTAACAGTAACGACTGGGTCATTATTTAACTGTTGATAACATGACGAATCGTTAACAGTAACGACTGGGTCATTATTTAACTATTGATAACATGACGAATCGTTAACAGTAACGACTGGGTCATTATTTAACTAGGGCTGCAACAATTATGGACTTTTGTAACCGGTTAATCTTTCCCTCGTAACCGAACCGTAACCGGTTAATCGTGTAATCGTCATAGCCCTATATTTAACTGTTGATAACATGATGAATTGTTAACAGTAACGACTGGGTCATTATTTAACTGTTGATAACATGATGAATTGTTAACAGTAACAACTGGGTCATTATTTAACTGTTGATAACATGATGAATTGTTAACAGTAACGACTGAATCATTATTTAACTATTGATAACATGATGAATTGTTAACAGTAACAACTGGGTCATTATTTAACTGTTGATAACATGATGAATTGTTAACAGTAACGACTGGGTCATTATTTAACTGTTGATAACATGATGAATTGTTAACACTAACGACTGGGTCATTATTTAACTGTTGATAACATGATGAATTGTTAACAGTAACGACTGGGTCATTATTTAACTGTTGATAACATGATGAATTGTTAACAGTAACGACTGGGTCATTATTTAACTGTTGATAACATGATGAATTGTTAACAGTAACGAATGGGTCATTATTTAACTGTTGATAACATGATGAATTGTTAACAGTAACGATTGGGTCATTATTTAACTGTTGATAACATGATGAATTGTTAACAGTAACGATTGGGTCATTATTTAACTGTTGATAACATGATAAATTGTTAACAGGCACTTTAAAACTTTGATATTTAATTTGTGGAAGAAACAGTACTTCAATGTATCTGTTTTCTCCTCAGCATCAGGATAAGACTATGGTTGGTTGGCTGTTTTTAAATTTTACACAAAGCTACATGAGGAATATCTGTGCTAACCTTCCCTAATTTAGCAGTGTAAGACTTAGAGGGAAGGCCAACTCTTGTGCTACTCTTTTACCAATGAATAGTGGGATTGACCATCACATTATAATGCCCTCATGGGCAAATGGACAAGTATGTTTGATGGGACAGATATTCGGACCAGCGACCCTCAGATTGAGAATTGAGCTCCCTAACTGTGTGGCCATGTCTAGCCAAGCAGTTGTTCTAGAGTTGTAAGATGGTTATTTTGTTTCAATTTAGATATGTGTTAAAAACCATAATGAATTATAAATGCAGTGTGTTGTTATTTATCAGCAACTACCTTTACCTAATTTAACAAGATTAATAACATCTTGTCTTACAAGGTTGTCAAAATGAGCAAATAACTTCACATGATTCAAGTATTTGGCACAAAGCACACGTGAAACATTCAGAACAGTAGAAAAAACTTCCAAGTCCTCCTGACACACTTACTGTTCACACAAAGTTTACTACTTTAAGGCCCTTATAAGTGTATCATTGAAATATCCCTGTATTTCATTCTAAACTTAGAAAACCAGACCAAATGGTTTCTTACTTACTTGTTAAATGCACATGGAAAGGCAAATTGGGGCACTGACTTGAGAATCTCCTGTGAAACATAAAAATACATTACATTATCAAATGGAATAGAATGAAATTACATAACTTAACTGTCTGTATGGTCAGAAATGTTCAAATTCTTGAAAAATCTAACTTTTTTTCATGGGTAACAAAGAGCAATAGCCTTTATGCAACATTACGTTGTGATCTTGGTTGCACAAATGGGTCTCAAGGATAATAATATAGGGTCATTCCATGCCAATCCACCTAGGACCTCCCAGTTCATGTTACAGATTTCATTGAAGATTTTCAATCAAAATCTTCATTTTGATTTATTCAGCTATGCAGTACAGCTTTAGGATTTTGCATGGCTGAATAAATCAAAAATGAAGATTTTGCTTGAATGTTTTTCAAGGAAATCTATGATATAAACTGGGAATAGTTCTTTTTTATTTTCTGGGTGAGTTGGCATGGAATGACCCTTAAGCAAAGTTTGTAAGAAAGCATTCAGTACATTGTTTTGTTTAGGACAAGTAGTAGAGAAGAACAGAGTATATCAGTGTAGAAGTTTTGTTTTCATGTTAAAATAATTCACAGAAAGAACACAGTTTGTTTTGGATATTGACACAAAACTACACAAGGGCTATCCGCACTTGACGTCCTTAATTTTCGACTGAATTAGCAGAAGGATGACAACTGGTCAACAGTATTCACTTTCAACATTTCAGGTACTTTTGTTAGACTAACTAGTGGGATATAATCAACACTTTTATAAAATAACAGTTTAAAAGTGCATAATTTTTGTGGTAATTCACAGATTGGAAAGTTAGGCTCTATAGTCCATGCTCAGTCCACAAGAGTACAAGTCCAACTTTAAAGAATACTGTATTGGCCCAATTATAAAGTGATGTTTTTTGGCTCATAATTAGGCTGTAAAATTCATAGTTGCCTTACAATCACAGCTGACCATACACTGCTTCCCCATACTCTAGCCCATTGCAATCTTGAACATCCAGCTAGCATCTGTCTACACACATTCGTCAGATGTTTACCCCAGGTCATCACTAATTCTTACAACTAATCCACCTGCAGGCTGTTCAGTTATAGTACCGATTTTACGGTCTAAAAAAAGGATGTTGTAACACTCAGTCTATTTTTACTTTCCCAAGGAATTCAGAAATGGGGTTGCCTCATATTCAAGATTGTCCTATGATCAGACCAATATGGTATATGTTATCTAACAGCCAAAGTGTTGAAATACTGACAATTACTCAAAACCTGGCTCAACAGTTCTCAAACAATAGTGATCTTTTTTGTCTACTTCTTTACTTAAGTAAATTAACTTCAGGAAATATTTTCACACAAAAAAGAAAAAAATACACAAAGAATGCACCCAATCCCATAATGGTCACTTATATGGGAAAAATATAGATGTAAAATATATCATTTTAAGTTCCAATACTGGAAAAGTTGGGAACTTCAACACTGATAACAGTATGTAACAAAATTTTTACTTTTTCTTGTTCCTGGGCAGAAAATGTTATTTCCTAATTGCTTATGCCTAAAGTAAATCGAAAAAACTTATTTTTCTCTTCAGACTTTGCTTTTGCGACTTGGGAGCGTATAACTAAAACATGATGGGAGACTATATTTGGGGGATTATACGTGAAAGTGATTTACATTGCAGTAGCAAATCTTGAAAAACTACTCACTTCTAAACATTTTTGTATAACTTTAGTACAAATACATGTAAATCTTGATTCATATGTTGTTTTATTCAGACCTTACATAAATGAAAATGTGCATATTTGTCCATTTTTACATAGAAAATAGGTTAATTTCTAAATTTCATTATCCAGGTCACAAAAGCAAAGGAGATTATAAGCACTGTTCAGACAATTATTTGTCAATTTGTCTTACATCAGTAGTTGGAAAGGTTTTAGAGAATGTGATTAAAACAGTTTGATAGTGTCAAAGAGCCAGCATGCTTTCACTAAGGAAAAGTCTTCTTTAATAAACCTTCTAACATTCTTTAAAGATGTCGCTACAAGATGTCGGTGAAGGAAATATGGTGGATTTGGTTTACCTTTGTTTTCAGAAAGCATTTTATGAGGTGCCTCACACAAAACTTATCACAAATATTAAATCTGTGGACATGGAGGAAATGTTATTAAATTAGATAGAAAACTGGCTGGAGAGTAGAAAGCAGTAATAAATGGAGTTAGATTTAACTGAATCACACTTGCAAGTAGTGTGCATCAGGGCTCTGCAATGGGTCCTCTGGTGTTTGTGATTTACACTAATGATATTGACCCTGGAATGACTAACAAATTTTGAAGTTTGCAGATGACATTAAGATTTTGGACTGTATCAAAGATGTTGCAGATTTACAGGAAGATTTAGATCATCTTATCTGCTGGACCAATATGTGGCATATGATGTTTAACTGTCCAAAATATAAGGTGATGCATGTAGATTTTCAAAATTCAAATTACTGTCACAATTTAAATGGGAATACATTAGATATTGTGGTTAAAGAAACATACCTAAACAGTGTACTGTGGCTGATACGATCTTGTGTAGCATCTACAGAAATATTGAATTTAAGACAAGGGATATTATTGTTTCACTGTATAGATGACTTGCAAGACCACGAGTAAAATACTGTGTACAGTTTTGGGCTCCCTTCTTCAAGAAGAACCCTGAATTGTTGGAGGAGGTTCAGAGAAAAGCCACTAGGATGCTACCTGGGATGGTGGGATTGTCCTATGAGAAGAGACTATAACCTATAAACTTATCTCTGGAGTGGAGAGGGGTCAGTATGCATTTAATTGAGATGTTAAAGGTTATTGATAATACAGATCCAACAAAATTTTTTGTCTTTAGCCCCAAAAACAACAGAACGAGAGATCATAAGTTCAAATTTTGGCAGGATAAGTTTATAAACTATTACTTTTCAAACAGGTTGGTTGGCTTTTGGAATGACTTGCTTTCAAGGTGGGCAGAAGCAGGAAAGTTAACTTAGTTCAAGAAAAGATTGAATAAATATGTGAGTAGTAAAGGGTGGTTATAGTTAAGAACTGGAAGGGCTATCCTTTGTAAGCCAATAAGCTCTTTTTGTTTTGTCCTTTTAACATGTTAGGAATTTTTGAATCAGACTTTCTATTCCATATTAAGAAATATGTTGAGGGAACTGGCACAAGTTTTTAAATATCCAGAAAAACAAACTATGTTCCAAGATGAACGTTACATCACATAAAAGTGAAAATTAAATGCTCAAAGAATATTATTGACTCTTAAAGTTACAAACAATAAGTCACATGTGCACTATACAATGATAAAGTCTGTATGTTATTAAGCATAAACTACACAACGTGCTATCTGTGATCTGCTCTCTGCAGGTATGAAAACCATATTTTTTTGCATTGTAAGTCATCAGACATACTGCTAAGACACCACAGAGCCATTCAAAGATAAACTGTTAGTTAAGCACAGATTTATACACAATACAATGTGCTATCTGTGCTTTACCCATCAGGAGATTCAAAACATAGTTTTTAGTATTATGACTTACCCCTGAGAGAATGATGGAGGAGATGGGTGTGAAAAAGATAAAAAGGAATGAAAAACACATCATATATCTAATGTATTCAAAATAATTGTTCTTTTAAAAAACTCTATTTAAACAACTTTAATTAAGTGTTTACCATTCCAGAGTCACTTAACCTTGCATTTTGGTTCATTGTGTGAAAAAGGATCACTACAGAATTTAAGATAAAAAAAAATAGTAAATTAAAACAAGTTATGCAAAAAAATAGAAAAACAGAGTTTTACAAAAACAATACAGAGACTATTTTTTGCTATACTAATATTACATATCTACCTTTACATTCTGATTGTTTTTTGTTTTTTTTAATTTCACACAAACCTACATGAGGGCTATCTCCTCTAGCTGTCTCTAATTTAGCAGCGTAAAACTAGAGGGAAGGCAGCTAGTCATAACCACCCACCACCAACTCTTGGGCTACTCTTTTACCAATGAATAGTAGGATTGACTATCACATTATAATGCCCCATGGCAGAAAGGGCGAGCATATTTGGTGTTACAACATTTCGAACCCACAACCATCGGATTATGAGCCAAGTGCCTTAACCACCTAGTCATGCCAGGCCTTTTACGTTCTGAAACTAATTTCTGATACTGATGTTTTACAAGTTGGCCTTCCTTTATAACTAACACAGGGAAGTCAACCTAAAGTCTCACTTATAATATCTTGATAAATTTCTTTTCACCATTGAAAACAAAACTAAGTTTTCAAAACTTTGTAAAACAAACATGATCAAGTTTAATTTTATCCTATTTTCTCGGTAAATAAAACTGAGCTTGGGTAATGGCTAATTATACGAAACTTCCTTTTCTGTCTGCTACAGATATATAGCTGTACATAGCTTCAACCTCAAATGTGTTACAGAAAAAAACTGTAGTCAATGGAACTTACTTTGGTCTTTTTTTATTTCAATACAAGATTTTAGAAGTGAATAAAAGTTTGTTATTAACCTACTTGTAGATTGGAAAGTATCTTTGCATATATTTGTAACTGAATTAGAATCAAAGTTACTCACTGGAAATCACTACCATTTGCCCTTGAACAAGGATGGTCCACCTTTCAAAAGCACTCAGGTTGTAGTGTTTTTATTAATTTCAGCACAGGAATTGTTGCTCATCAGTAAAGATACTAGGTACATACAGTACAGGTGAGAGCACACAAACAGTTTATATATCTCAGGCAGTGCAACAGCACTCTGTTTGGAATTCAATTGCAATACTACATAAATTCAATTGAAGTTACTACTGCAACCACCACCATAAGGCTGATATAAAAAGTTATTTTTGACTCTCACCCACTTCCTACTTTGACCTCTATGTGGCCGATGACCATCTATTAACTAGTCGCATTAAACACTTTGGAAGGACATTAAGAGCTGCATGTTGAAAGTTTGTAACAGAAAGTACACCTACTGCCACAACTTTTGCTATTACCTCTTGATACAAAGCTACCCTAAACATCACACAGTGTATACTATGTTTTAAGTTTATACATACTGACTTTTTTAAAGTTTATACAAAACGTTTGGTGAGATAACAACAAATATTTTAAGAATATTTTATAAATAAATTGTGTGAAAGTTAGGATTATTAATTTTTCTTTATTACAGAATTCTCTTTTATATTTTTTTAAGTTCATAACTTGAACAAAGGACAGGTACCTCAACTTCTTCTGTATAAAGTTGTTTTCTGTTTACTAATCACATGCCCATCCTAGCATTCATCAGTCCATAATATATGCCATTTGCAGTAATCATTATATTCAAAGGGACTGTTATAACTATCCAGATGTCCCTAAAGACTGGTGAAATATTTCATTATAAAATCATTTGGATTAACAGCGTTTCACTGTATGCGTCGTAATGGCAGAGATGGAATACACATGGATTAACCAAAGGAAAAGATTAAACAGTCAATTTATCATGAGGGAATTTCGTCTTATAAATCAGGACACTTACAACAAATGACATATTTCTTCATTGGCCCAGAAAGTTCTGGTACCAGGAGAATCAATACTAGACTCACCTCTTCAGCGTAGTTTTCAGGATAACTCTGTCGTATTGAAGCTACTGAAAAAACAACAGGCAATAACATAAATATTCAATTTGTTTGTGATATTTGAAAATTAAAAGATTGTATATGGTCCTAAGTAACCTGTAATAACACACACACAAAAATTAACTTGACAGATATCAACTCAATAATTCAATTAGTTACTTTAAAAAAGTGACAAGGTAATCATGATAAAAATACTTAACCAGTCGAGCAAACAGAAGGACTATGTGAAAATCAGCAAATCCTAACCTGTGATGAGATTTATATGAATAAAAAAACAAGCCCAAATAAAAAACATAATTCAATATAAAAATACTACACAAGTTAATGATCTCCAAGATACAGGCTATAATTTGGGATATAACATGTGCTATGGGTTTTGGAGGTGACTATTGAAGTGGAACCAACACTGCTGTTGGAATACACCTTCTATCAGACCCAACCTCTGTTCACACAAAATCATCAAAAGAAACACTTTAAAATGTGGGTGCTCAAGTCCATAATGTCCCACATCTATACTGATTGATTACACAATGTAACACAAATTGTGTTTCTGGATAGTATGTGTTATTTCTTAATTGCTTATGTTGTAAAAGTATAGAAAATGGCCATTATTCCCTTCAAACTTTGCTTTTGTGACCTGAATAATGAAATAAAGACAAATTTGCACATTTTCATTTACATAAGGTCTGAATAAAACAACATATGAATCAAGATTTACATGTATTTATACTAAAGTTATACAAAAATGTTTAGAAGTGGGTAGTTTTTCGAGATTTGCGACTGTAATGTAAATCATTTTCACATATCAGCACCCAAATATAGTCTACCATCATGTTTTCCTTATACACTCCCAGGCCACAAAAGCAAAGTTTGAATAGAAAAATAGGTCTTTTTGATTTACTTTAGACACAAACAATTAGGAAATAACACTTTCTGCCCAGGAACAAATAAAAATTCTGTTACATAGTGTTATCTTCAGACTACTGTTGGAAGGTGACCGTTTTCCAGGCTATAAAAATAATTATGATAGAAAAAAAGTAATTAAATTTCACAAGATTTGATATTTCAGTTTCCAATAAACAAATATATTAACTTCTAAAATTAAATAATTTGCGAGTTTCTTCATTATTTTTTATATGAAGAACAAGGCTACACTTTCAATAATTTGTTGGTGTTACACTTTATTTTTAGTGTGCTATTAAATAAACTAAACAGCCTTTAAAGTTTATTATCAAGCTTCCAACTATAAAAGTGAATTAATGCAAAAACAAAAACATAACAATAACATAAGACAATTACATTAATTTAGTTAAAATCTAGAACTTTAATAAAAAGTTTCAAAACTCAAAATTGTGCAACAAATGGATTAGAATGGATTAATATAAAAAATTAAGTATATTTTCTAGTAAACATTGAAACTAATAGTGATTTCAATGGTCATAAAATACATGAATATGCTGGTTCACATGAACTTATATTCATTGTAAATACAACAATTTGTTGCATCGTTGTTTAGCTGAACGAGTTTGATGGTTTTCTTTTCTATCATTTATTACACTCAAAACACTTTTTACCTTCAGAAGAATTTGTTGGTACAGATATTTCACAAAAACACTCAAAAACATGAGGTGGATCTTCTCTGAAAGAATAAAATAATAGTTTTGATTTAAAAACTAACATAAAAGAAATAAACCACTTTCAACTGTTCTAAAATGCCTTTTTTTTAATATTTCAAGAGGAAAAATACGAGTTGATACATAAGAGTGTTATAGCTCAGAAAAACAATGACAGAAGTTACACTTAAATAGAAAAATAGGAGAATAACAAAGTCCAGAACATACTGTTCAGGTAAAATAATAATTACATTTGATGATACAAACTAAAGTCTGTGTAGGTGAACACAATAAGAGGTTTTAGAGATGGGTTCTATAAGAAGGAACTTCATGCAGTACAAAATAAAAGGCAAATAAAAGACAGACAGAATTTCAGTGAAAAATATGACAAAACAAAATACCTTTAGAGGTATATGAAGTCCACCAATTTTCAGAGTTCTAATAACTTTTCATATTTTCTAATTCAATATATCAAAACTTTATTGAAGTTAGATCTGTTGCTACTTACATATATAACTGATAAGATCTTTTAGTAATATTTATATGAAAAATTTTAAAATAGATTCACAAAATTAGCTATGTTTTATAACGATCTCAAGTAGTAAAATGTGGTATTAAAAACTAGATTAACATCTCACGAAGAAAGACACAAGTTCACAAAAATAACACATTATTTTCAAAGTACAAATACACCTAAAACATGAACTTAATACAGTCTGAATAAAATAATTTGTTTTTACATTTCTCATAAATTTTAGTCAAATTCATAACCGAGTTACAGTCCAGCAATGACATACCAACGCTATAAATTCCCTTTATAATCTTAAATACTTCAATTAAACCTTTTCTGATTTTTTTTGTAGGAAACAATTTTAAATATCTTTATCTCTCCACACATGACATCCCACCTTCATTTTAGGTTGGAGGTATGATGCATACAATCATCCCCCCGACAGTTTGGTCTGTTGAACTGTTTTATTGCATCACAGGCCTACAAATTATGTTTGTTCTTGTGATTCTCGTGTTCTTACCAATCGAATTACATAATTAGGTCTAGATGTAGGCTTTTTCAGTAGCCAAAATGTACATCTTTAATATAGGCGTACTTCTAAGCTTTTTTGATCTAGCGATAGTTAAGTAAGTTTCAGTTAATAGGCCTAAGTATACATGCAAATATCGTGGCAACAAGATTACTCTGTGACTGCATGTTTACAGCTTTCAAGTTCATGTAATCATAGATTACAAATTTGCAAATCAAATAGTGCACATAAGTGGTTGCAAAAATCATCCCCCCCATCGGGTGTAAAAAATCTACGCCCCTGCATTCAAGACACATTATAATAACCCTCCTATGAACTCTTTCCAAAGATTCAACGTCCTTCTGAAAGTAAAGAGTCCAAGACTAAACACACAACACAAAGGTAGCCTAATCGAATCTATTACCTTTTCACCATCCAGATAACAAGTAACATCCTCAAAGAGATACAACCTAAAATCTTATTTGCCCTACCAATACCAACAGCACACTATTTGGATGGCTTTAGAGACTGATCAACTATTACACCAAGATCCTTTTCCTTCATAACACTATTATCATTCTTATCCAAATTATGATAACCCACCTGCATTACTTTACACTTATCATAACTAAAACCCACCTGCCATTTATTTGCTCAACTCACTAAATGATCTAAATCTATTTGTAAAGCATCAATACACAGGATGTTAGTATCATCTACAATTTAAGTAATTTATTGTCCATTGATCTGTGTTAGATAATTGTATAAATATCTGTCTTCTACTCTTCTGATTAACAAATATAAAAGTTTTCTTACTGAAGAGATATTATAACATATTATAGATCTTTAAGTTCCAAGTTTTTTCTATATGTTGTTAATAGCAGTGTGTCACCAAATTCAAAAAACTTATAGAAATAAACAATTATTTTAAATTGTGAAACTGGTGGGTATTAACATAAACTGTGTTTGTCCACAGGAACAATTTCCAGCAAAATTCTATCGTGTAAAGTTGAAGAACTTGAAGTGTGGATGTTGGAACTTAAAGAGCATTTTCCAGTGACAACAATTAAAATGGATAAATAAAACCTGAATCTGTTGCATTTTTTAATAGAAAAATATAAAAGAATTGCAATGTTTACCACTGCCACAAAAATTATTTTACAATTATTATGAGTCATTTTTAAAAATGTTTCTCAATAAAATTTACATTATAGAGAAGTAAAAAAAATAGATATGGAATATTCTAGTCAGATTTTTTTTGATAAAGTAGTTAAATCAAGATAATAAATCTGATGCAAGATAGTTTCTTTTCATGCCAGTTGGCCGGCATGGCCAGACGAGTTAAGGCATTTGACTCATAATCCGAGGGCTGCAGGTTGATTCCCTGTCACACCAAACATGCTCACCCTTTCAGCTGTGGAGAAGTTATAATGTGATGGTCAATTTCACTACTTGTTGATAAAAGAGTAGCCCAAGAGTTGGCAGTGGGTGGTGTTGACTAGCTGCCTTCCCTCTAGTCTTACACTGCTAAATTAAGGATGGCTAGCACAGATAGCACTTGAGTAGCTTTGTGCAAAATTACAAAAAACAAACATACCAGTTTTTAAATATCATTCTATACAGTCAACAATGGATAATTTGTCTTTCAAGGCCATTCCTGCATACCTATTCTTAAGAAAAAGAACAAATTTAAACCCACTATTTCTTTTTAAGGAAATTAATAATACCTCTTCACTTCTGGAGTGATGTTTTTTAATTAATGTTAAATGACAACTCATTTCATAATGTAATCATTTATAGGAAAAATAACACTGGCTTGGTTGGAGTCTACCCTATTTTTTCTAAGCCTTAAAATCACGTTCTCTCATTCTATTATTACCAGGGTATGGCACAAGGAGATGAGAGATTTTATGCTATTGATTACCCACATAATCTAGTAAGCTTCAACAAATTCACTTCTCAGGTTTCTTCTCTCAAGAGAAAAGAACGATGCAATCTTAACCTCTTTCAATTAGACAATCTCTTCATCACCAGAATTATCTTAATGGCCCCTCTCTGAAGTCTTGCCACTAAGCCAACACCTTTTGTTATATAATTACAAGGAGCTCAAAACTATACACAGTACTAGAAATAAAGATCCATTCTAGCTGGACTTCATTAATATAAAAAAAATATCAACATCATATTTCTCTCCCTTCACCACCCTACTAATAGTAATACTAATCACTATTCATATAATGTTAATTCAAATTAGCCTCTCCCTTATCTCAGTTTTTCTTTCTTACTCTTTGATAATCTTCTATGTCACACCTTATCAAAAGTTTATTATAAATCTATATACTGTAATCAAATTTACTACCTTTTTACCATCCAGATAACAAGTAACATCCTCGAATAAATAAATAAATATATAGTAATAGCCAGTACATAGGTAACTAAGACACATACCAACAGATGAAATAGGCCTAGAAGAGTAGGGCTAGTTTCGGTAAGAACTACCATCAGTGAGATATGCCAACCGACTGAACTAATCTATATCATTATAATACATATGATATAACCTAATTCAAATTTTAATGTACTACTAACAGCCCATAGTAACATTAGTGCAAGTAGTACCAATATCAAACAACCTTTTATTGTAATATAACGAGCACCATACGATACATACCTTATCCTGGAGCCCATTTCCAAAGTTTAAGTAGTACACTCATGATGAAATAATAAAACGTTAAACACTGACCTTATGTCTAGCATAAGCTGATATAACTAGCTAAAATCATATAAAACACTTCAACTAGTAAATTTAAAATGCTTATGGAATTTATTCCAGTTTTGTCGTCCTTATTACTTAGATAGTATGTATAGTGCAGGTATACAAACATATTCTCGTTCTCAGATCTTCATATATTTCCAACATAAAAATAAAATTATTTTCAAAGTTTCAAACGTGTCAACTTCAATGTATTTATTAACGCAACACGAATACACAATGTTATATTACTTTTTAAAAAAGTAATACTAAGTTTATTTGCAAACTCATGCGGTTTCAAATTTATATGAATAGATTTTGAGTTTCTTAATCAAATTACTTAAACTACAAAACAGATGCTGAAATTAATCAGCTTTAGATTTGATGGCTTACATAAAGCCTAAATTGTAGATTGGTACCTGCTTTTAAAACAGTACAGAAACCTAATTTTCTGCCTTTGCTTTAAAAAGACACAAAGAACAACCAAAACAGGCAGATACATATCCGTTAATACTGCACGTCAGTACGAAAAAAGCAACGCATTTTTTGACATTTTATTTGTAATCAAATGTTTGTTTGTTTGTTTTGGAATTTCGCACAAAGCTACTCGAGGGCTATCTGTGCTAGCCGTCCCTAATTTAGCAGTGTAGGACTAGAGGGAAGGCAGCTAGTCATCACCACCCACCGCCAACTCTTGGGCTACTCTTTTACCAACGAATAGTGAGATTGACCGTCACATTATACACCCCCCACGGCTGGGAGGGCGAGCATGTTTAGCGCGACGCGGGCGCGAACTCGCGACCCTCGGATTACGAGTCGCACGCCTTACGCGCTTGGCCATGCCAGGCCCTTGTAATCAAATGAGCACAAGTTTTGACTTTGCTGCTGGTTTTCGAAACTCATTTGTAACGTAACTGGAGAAGAAAACTAGTAAACAGAAAATGAAAATTTTCTCCAAACTGAATGATTACACGTGTACGTTTTGACATTATGGATACTGTAGTTATTTATATATCAATGTGGTCAGTAAATGAAACTTAGTCCCTCGGTGGTTTAGTGGTAAGTTGATGGACTTACAATAATTTTATTCCTCGCAATGATATAGTGCATATAGGTTATTGAGTAACTTTGCGTTATCACAAACAAGCCAACAAATGAAACGTAAATGCGAATACATCAAATACCTTAAAAAATACACAAGAGAATTGAAAACATTATTTACATGGCTCATCTGTTTTATAAGTAAGCAAGCGCATAATGTTAGTCTATGCAGACAGCTTGCTTTCATAAAAAGTTAACATTGATAATTTATGTAATTGTTATCAGTCATGTAATTTTATTAACTTTTAAATGTCAATGAATTATAATGGTTGTTTTGTTTACGAAGAAGGTTTAAAGAGAAACACTGATTGTCTAATTAAGTAAAAGACTACATTTTGATGTAATAAGGTTTTTATTTATTATTGGTGTATAGAAGACGCATTACAAAAATTAAATAGTGCAACCTGTATTGATAGATTATTTCTTATAAAAAAATCTTAATAATAATCATCTAATGATTAAAAGCCGTGGTAACTTTGTCCAAGTGGTATTCAAACCCATATTCTTTAAAATTCAACAGGTACTCAATTCTAGCCGGAATTAGTTCTGATTAAATCAAATTCTTAGTTGCTTTATGTGTGTGTGTGTTTTCTTATTGCAAAGCCACATCAGGCTATCTGCAGAATCTACCGAGGGGGAATCCTTTTTTTATTTCATGTCGGAGGTAAGAAGCGGAAAGTTTTAAATGCAAGATATGGAAATTAATGTCCCCCACTGGTACAGCGGTAAGTCTACTGAGTTACAACGCTAAAACCAAGGGTTCGATTCTCCTCGGTGGACTAAGCAGATAGCCCGATGTGGCTTTGTTATAAGAAAATACACACCAGAATTAATTATCACCGGCCATAAAACATTTCTTAAATATTTGACAAGAGTATTTCACAATCAACATAATAATGTTCTCACCTTAGCACAACTTTTTTTATTTTCCCATACGAGCGTAAAATCCTCCGATGGGATAGCGGAAAGTCTGCTGAGTTGCAACGCTAAAATTAGGGTTTGATTTCCCTTCGGTGGACATAGCAGATGGCCCAATGCGGCTTTGCTTTAAGAAAAACACAAACACGCAAGCGAAAACAATAACAAAATATAGTTGAATTTTGCAGTTGCAAATAAGTACACTACATTTCATTTTATTCCGTCCAAAGATAGCTCATATTCTTGAAAACTTTATGTAACTTAAATAAATCTTACAATATTTTGACTAAGTTACAGGATGGAATGATAGAGAGAGAGAGAAAGAAAATTTCCATATTTTTTATACTCAGGTGTTTCAATAAAAACTTTTTAAACTACTTTTAAAACAGTTCTAAATCTTATGAAAAAAAAAAGACACATTTCAGAAAATATCATAATGCTCAATAGATGGCACATCTTGTAAATACTTTCGAATCCTTTGTCAGGGACCAAACTTTTAAGTGGCGACCTCTAGTGGACAGCAAAAGGTATCAGATGAGTGGATCGCAGAACAAGGAACAGCAATAATAAATATTTTTTTTTTTATTTTAAACTATTTATAAAATATTAATTTTAAAGTTTTTTAACAAATCAAATAAAATGTAAGAGCGTCACTAGAAGCTCACTGAAATATATTAAAGTAATAACTCGTCCACTTCAAAATATACCCCAGAAAATTGTCTAGCAATTCAAATGAGTCAAGGAAGCTTAATAACTCTGTTGTAGGTGGGCCCGGCATGGCCAGGTGGGTTAAGGCGTTTGACTCGTATCGTAATCTGAGGGTCGCGGGTTCGAATCCCTGTCACATCAAACATGCTTGCCCTTTTAGTCGTGGGGGCGTTATAATGTGACGGTCAATTAGTAAAAAGAGTAGCCCAAGAGTTGGCGGTGGGTGGTGATGACTAGCTGCCTTCCCTCTAGTCTTACACTGCTAAATTAGGGACGGCCAGCGCAGACAGCCCTTGAGTAGCTTTGCGCGAAATTAAAAAAAACAACAACAACAAACAAACAAACTCTCGTAGGTAAATACCTTATACTTTGAGATTCCTACAACTTGGGTTGATTAAGGAGTTTGGACGAGAAGAATGTTGTAGAAGCATCGACCGAAATATAAACAGAAATAGTCGAAGTAACTTAATAAAAAAAAAAAGAAGCCAATTACTACATTAACGTGAACAAGCGATTCAAAGTATGAACACGTAAAACAGTGCCTCACTTATATATACATATAAGGCTGATATTTTACCCATTACCACACACTTTCATGGAATTCCAGTTTGATAAAACTTGGATTTTTTTGGTTTGTTTGTTTGTTTAGTTGTTTTTGAATTTCGCCCAAAGCTACACTAGGTCTACCTGCGCTAGCCATCCCTAATTTAGCAGTAAAAGACTAGTCATCACCACCCGCCGCCAACTTTTTTGCCAACAAATACTGGAGTTGATTGTCACTTTACAATGCACCCATGGCTGAAAGGGCAAGCATGCTTGGTATGAGGAGGATTTGAACCCGCGACCCTCAGATTAGGAGTCGAGCGCCCCCCAAATATCTGGCCATGCCGAGCCGATTCAACACATATGCAAAAGAGAGAGAGAGAAAAAGATATAAGCTATTCATTCTTTTTTTTTGTTTTTTTGATCCACTGAGTGAGTTTTTGTGCTGAATCTAAAGCTTTTCAAATTTTATCAAAATGTGGAACATTGTAACATTTTGTGGTAGTAGGAGGATAACAATCTTTGTTTCGGTATTTGTAAAATGTGTGACATGTTTCGGAAATACAGGAAATCGAAATAAAAACGTGCCTGTTATATTGATAAAAAGTATTTATATATATTTGTTTGCTTTTATTGTTTTTTCTTATAGCAAAGCCATATCGGGCTATCTGCTGAGCCCCGAGGGGAATTGTTTGCTTTTAACGAAGAAATACTTTACCCAGGTGGGTTAAGGCGTTCGACTCGTAATCTGAAGGTCGCGAGTTCGAATCCCCGTCGCACCAAACATGCTCGCCCCTTCAGCCGTGGGGGCGTTATAATGTGACGGTCAATCCCACTATTTGTTGGTAAAAGAGTAGCTGCTTTCCCTCTAGTCTTGTAAGACTGCTAAATTAGGGACGGATAGTGCAGATAGCCCTTGTATAGCTTTCCGCAAAATTCAAAACAAACAAACCAAACTGTAGAACTAAAAACATTAGCGAAGTAAAACGAGAGTGCAAGACACAACGAGCTTTGCTCTGATTAAATATAATCACAATTTTATTAAGAAACAACTTAAATGAAACAAAAAAAATCACAACTCATAACACGAGACGTTTGCATTGAAAGTTTTGCACGCGATTTATTCAAACAAAATATTTTATTTCAGTGAATTCCACCATATTAGATCCATATTATTTCATCGCGAACTGTTCAGTTTGACAAATATATCATTTTTTTTACGCTTTTGTCATCGATTATACTTGTAAGAGAAGAACGAGGAAAGTTTTTTTTTTAAATATTTTATTTTACGTATATAATGAAAATGAACAATTCATTGGTCAACGTACATATAATTAAAACATTGCAACGTTTTATATAAGAAGACGTGACAATACCAGTTGTTAAAGCAAATATAAAGAAAAAAATTTGGCCAAGCGTGTTAAGGCGTGCAACTCGTAATCTGAGGGTCGCTGGTTCGCATCCCCGTCGCGCCAAACATGCTCGCCCTTCCAGCCGTGGGGGCATTATAATGTTACGGTCAATCCCACTATTCGTTGGTAAAAGAGTAGCCCAAGAGTTGGCGGTGGGTGGTGATGACTAGCTGCCTTCCCTCTAGTCTTACACTACTAATTTAGGGACAGCTAGCACAGATAGCCCTCGAGTAGCTTTGTGCGAAATTCAAAAACAAACAAACAAAACAAGAAAAATTTAATAAAATGACATCTTCTTGCGACTGGTTTAATCTCATATATAAATAAACAATACTGGATAATGTAGTAACATCCAGCTATATTTGTCATTGGCAGGCGTGAAATTTGCAAACAAGGAAAGGTGTTTTATAAAAAGAAAACATTATTATTGTAATTACTTTTAAATAAAAACGATAGTTAAGTGTCAATGAATAAATACTTACTGATGAAACAATGGAACGCACGCGCATCCGAAAAAGTATCTCAGATAAGTACCGGCACAAATCCCCGTAACACCAAACATGCTGGCCCTTTCAGCCGCGGGGACGTTATAATGTTATGATCAATCCCACTATTCGTTGGTAAAAGAGTAGCCCAATAGTTGGCGGTGGGTGGTGTGACTAGCTGCCTTCCCTTTAGTCTTACACTGCAAAATTAGGAACGGCTAGCGCAGATAGCCCTCGTGTAGCTTTATGAGAAATTCAAAACAAACCAAACCCGGTACAAGTACCGCTTTCTAAAATAAGAACCGGTACTGAGTGAATACCGGGAAAATTTCACCCTTGGTGATGGGACAATGGTATCAGGTTTTTTAAAACACTACATTCTTAACAGGGCCTGAATAAAAAAATTAGTGTTTTGCAATAACTTTAATAACTCTGTCTTATGGCAAATATAATTTATTGTGATAACACTTCGTAATCAATTTTTTTAACAGTCAACTTGTGGGATAAATTATAACTTAATGTCTCCATTTTTTTTACTGTTACATACTCTCGTTCAAGATCACTTCTTAAATGAAACATCGCCCAACAACACGTCACGATGCGAACAAGAATGAACTCCTTACATTAAACTATCTCATCCATTTTGAACAGAAAAACAAACAACAGTCCAAACTGTTTCCATCTGTGGTCGATGAAGCACTGGGTTGGAGGTTAACTAGCATGAATCGACAATTTATTTCACGTAGCCGAGAAGGATGTAGCGCCCACCAACGACGGATAATTTTGTCTTTTTTTTTTCATAAGTGATATTCTTTAAATTTACAATCATACGTCTTTTTTCTTCGTTTTTCTCTCCCCAAAAAAGTATACAGAAGTTCTTAAACTACGATAGTTATTACCAAACATCAATCTTGCTTTGTGCAAATTAAGGAAAAACGTATTTAAATTCATCCTAGAGTAGTACACGAAAAGCTATGTTTCGGAATGTTTTATTAAAGCATTTTAAATATGTATTATCTTCAACGCCAAGGAAGTCAAAATACGTCCCATACGGGCCCTTAAAAAATAAAAAAAAACACAAGGGTATCAAAGCACCACCACCACCCTCCCACACAAAAGCATTTTTAAACATAACTTTTTTTTATTGATCCTATGATCACTTTTATGGGACATTTTCTGACCTTTGAATTACCGAAAAGCCATATATTTAAGACTATTTTTCTGAACTATTATGCAAGATATTACTAATGGGACCATGAATTTGTTAGTCACAGAACCCAAAACAACATATGAATCACAAAAACCACCTCCTCCCATATATTGCAATTTAGTTCTATTTATTAGTGTTTGAGTTGTTTTTTTTGTATCTTATGTATAATGCATAAATGAGTTTACCCATTTTTTTATTAGTTTTTTACAGTTTTTGAGTCTTATGTTACGGTCTTGTTCAGGCTAAAGCTGAAGCTGTGTTTAGGGTAGACGAATAAGGCTTAATGAAAAAATTCTCTGTGATGTTTATAAAAACAAGGTAAAACTGAAATTTACGTCGTGATGATCTATAACTACGAACTTAATGTCGCTTCTAAACTTGCAGTGAATAATATTTCCTGCTTTTAGCTATACTTTAATTTTTTGTCAGTCTTATTCTAATTTCTATTCTATTCTAAGTGCTATTCTAACTTATTAGGCTTAATTCGGTGTTTTATCGAAATTCTATAGTTGCATTTCTGTTTTTGAACCTACAGAAACCGCTGTAATTTAATGTTTATTTACAGTAATAATAAATGTTACTTGAAGTTTTTTGTTACTGTTTTTGTAAACTTTATTCATCACTTACTTTTTATTACAGTTGTATCACACGTAACCTCTATCACTATTTTTCAGAGAACATATCGATCTACCTAGTTAAGCGCCATCTCAACTGGAACGCCATCTGAGATAAAGTATTATTATTTTTTTTTTACAAACAATTAGTTTCTTTAGTCACTCACTTCGTAATGATTAGACTTTGTGTATTTATCTAATCGTTGAATAGAATCGTTCCTGAGTCGTGCGAGTGTTTTTAATGAATATGAGTGAGTTATAAAGAGCAAACAGCCTCACTCTAAATTTACTTTTTAACCATATTAGGTGCAGGTGAACCAACATTCTAAATACAATATTAAATGTAACTGTTTGACATGTTGCTCACCTCAGCTAAAGTTGATACGAGACTGCTCTCTGAATTTATGTAAACAGATACTAACTGAGGAACATTTTAATGGATAAGTAATGCCCTAGGTATTTCACATATGCTTAATTGGCGCCTCTTTTACGTTCTTGATAGTTTCCCTTCATTAAAAAGTACTTAAAATCGTCCAAACCGTCGCGAAAAAGTGGTGACAGTCAAAAGAATGTCTTTACGGGGACTACTGGAGAAACTCAAGTGTAATACTGAGTTACTCCAGAACTACGTCAAGGAGATGGATGAAACAAGAGAGAAAGAACCTTCTTCTTTCCCACCCCCCTCAGTCTCTCCTCGGGATTTGTACCGTTCCTTTAAGTAGTATAAAGGGGAGACAATTTAGTATATATATATATAAAGAGAGAAAGTTCCGCTGTTGTAATTTGTGTAAATGTAGCAGACAAAGTATGAAAAATGTCAATCGGGTCAGCGGTAAGGCCCGGTTTTCCGGCTTCCCTACGTCTGCGATCCCGGCAGACTGGCGACGAAAGCCACGGTAATGGGCCGTGCTGAGATTGTCCGTTCACACATGGAAGACTTTTCTTTAAAAGTGGTAGTTTTTTTTTTCTTCTGTCATTAATTTGTGAAACAACAATATTCTTATTATATTTGTAAAGTAAGATTTTCTGTGAAACGTTACAGTCTCGTACCGGAAGCAGAAATTCCTTTTCTACAAACCTTAAAGATAAGTCAAAGAGTATATTTTGGTAAGTTACAAAATTAACTGAGAAATATGACTTGAGTGAATTTCATCGGAAGATCAGAAGTTTTCTAAAGTACAATTCTGTGATATTCAGGTTTCTCATGTCAAATAAGATGAGTTTGTTTCTCTGAAAAGTGAAATGTTTCACTGATTATTATTCGTACTCAAACACACGCTACACAAACACATGAATTCCTAAATACGAGGGTAAAGTATTAGTACCACTAATGATTTTTTTTTTCGGGGCGTAGTAAGGGACACCACCGAGTAGAGATTGTAATACACATGAAATACACCTAAAGAGACAGTGTAGATTTATGTAGTAATGTCAAATCCAGACACTCTACGCCACAGGAAATACACCTGGAGAGACAATATAGACTTGTGTAGTAATGTCGAATCCAGACACTGTACGACATATGAAATACACCTGGAGAGACAGTATAAACCTATGTAGTAATGTCGAATCCAGACACTGTACGACACATGAAATACACCTGGAGAGACAGTATAAACCGATGTAGTAATGTCAAATCCAGACACTATACGCCACATGAAATACACCTGGAGAGACAATATAGACTTGTGTAGTAATGTCGAATCCAGACACTGTACGACATATGAAATACACCTGGAGAGACAGTATAAACCGATGTAGTAATGTCAAATCCAGACACAGGATATATATCTATCTGTTTGTTTGTGTGTAGTAAAGCACGAAGCTACACAAAGGGATGGCTATCTGTACTCTGCCCACCACGTAGTACACTCGCAGACATACCACTATGCCACGGGGAGGCCTAGTGATAGCTAAGAATCAAGTTTATTGCTGTTATAACCAGAAATATTAAAAATTCAAATCTACACAATGGGCTATTGATGTAGTGCTCATCTAGCAGATTGAAACCAATTTTTAGTGTTACAATTGGCACTAAACTTTGTAATATTTTATTCTATGAATCTACACAGTGTTAAGATAAGGATTCCCAAACAGGCACAGAACATTCTACATTTTGCGTCCTGAATGACGAACCACCGCTTCGAAATTTAATCTACAGGTAATGAATTATTTTAAAAAAGTGTTGGGTCTTTGCTTCAGTCTTTCAGACGATTTCTTGCTTTCCTTATTTCGAGCATTTATAAGTTAAGAAATTACAACCGTTTTACTACAATTAAATGTAGAATTACTTACTTTTAAATGCCTTCTTTCATTAAACTATATACATGCACCAAATTACTTGTTACGACCAGCACTTTGTTAATGACAGGGCTTCTAAAAGAATATTTTTAGTTACAGGGTTTCTAATGGGATATTTTTTAGTTACAAGGTTTCTAACGGAATATTTGATAGTTATAGGATCCCAAAGGAATATTTATTAGTTATAGGGTTTGTAATGGAGTAGTTGTTTGCTACAGGGTTTATGGGATATTTGTTAGTTACCGGGTTTCTTATGAAATATTAGCTAATTACAGGGTTCCTAAAGGAATATTTGTTAGTTATAGGGTTTCCAATGACATATAAGTTACACACACACACATACACTAAATTAAATTCGTAATATCACTGACATTGTAACTAATCTAAATATTGCTGGGTTTCCTTAGTATTTGAATTGAAAATTTGAGTTTTCGACCAATGTTTCGTCACATCGTGAAAAATGATAAAATATCAAAATTATTTTAGCAAAGAGCCTTCGAAATTTTCGAAAGGGGAAAAAGCATACGATAAATCAAGTTATACATGACTCGATTCATATCAAACTAGAATATTAATTATTAGCTTGATATTGTAACGTCGATCGTATTATGAAGCAATTAATAGTGAGATAGACCGTTACATTATAACGCTCACACGGCTGAAATTGCGAGCATGTTTGGTGTGAAGAGGATTTGAACCTGTGACCCTCAGATTACTAGACGAATGCCTTAACCCACCTGGCCATGCCGGGGCAAGCAGTAAAGTTAAAAACAAATAAAGAACTTAATATTTCGATTTTATTTTTTTATAGATGAATAAGACATATATTTATTTTTTCAATCTTTAAAAGCAGTCCAACGACTTATTTTTTCAGTGATGTTATTATTTATTCACAGCCACGCTAACCTATTATTATATTAATTATGAATAATGATATCAATAATAATGCAATATAATTACATTTGTTTAGAATACTAACGTGTTAAGTGTGTGTGTTTTTGGTATAGCAAAGCCACAAAGGGATATCTGCTCAGTCCACCGATGGGAATCGAACCCCTGATTTTAGGGTTGTAAATCCAGAGACATACCGCTGTACTAACGTGTTAAGACTAAACGTTTCCTGGCTTCAATACTGCTAAAATAAGGCCTAACAGAAAAAGAAAAAATTATACTTTTGAAAAGATAATCTAATATTCATGAAAGGCTAAAAACACTCCTACAGCTTTCAAAAGTATTAATTAATTGTTAAGCACGCAATAGAGCAAGGTCAGACAGAGTAACCTTGTATTATTTAGTTTCTTTCTGTATTGTTGTTAAGCGCAAAGCTACACAATGGACCAACTGCGCTGTGCCCATCACGGGTATCGAATCCTGTTTTCTACTGTTATAAACCTTTAGGCTTAACGCTGGATAGCTGGGAGGTGGTTTGTCTCCAGTGCCTGGCCCTTTACTCGGCAACTATTCTGTGATATGTTGGAGTGTACACCTATACACTTAATGTATCGTTTTAAATACAGTTCAATTTTGTGTCCTGCCTCAAGAAAAAAAACTGTTTTTTTTTTTTTACTTATTTATTAAACACATATACTATCTAACTTTAAGCATCATTAAAACACACTGCCAAATTAGTCCCTATGAAGCGCTGTTTTGTTAGGTTCATGGGAATGATCGCGAACTGTGACCTCGACCCATGGCTGTTCAATTCTGGAGGGGCAAACTGTCAGGACAGCGGCATCCATCCACTTGCCAGACTAGGCCTACTGCTTCCGTAGAAGTGTGTGTTTGGAATTATTAGAGAGGACCCTAGCGGCTAGCGATGAAGGATAAGCAGCAGACGATCCTGTTCACCGCATATTCAAAAGAAAAGATGAAAATAGGCTTCAGAAATTGGCGCCAAGTCAAGACAAGACAGGTCCCCGGAACGGTGTGCGTTCCATCTAGAACATGCCAAACATTCCACTGCTGCCACAATTATGAGCCGTGGACACGAAATTGAATGACAAACTGATCATACAACAGAAACCAGACCTCTGCACTTCTGTTTCTATGAAGAATCTTTGTCTTATTAAGGTCTGTTCAATACCTGCATGCGGTTGCACAAGATAACAAAATAAACACACATATTTCACAACCGATAAATATGTGAATATACTTTCATCAGTATACATATAATTTGAAGTTACCGCACTGAGGTGTTATTTGTGACCATTAATCTGTTCCCAGTGCGTTCGTATTTTGTGTTTATGGCAAAGCAACTGAGGCTATCTGTTCCTGAGTCTCCATTGCCCATTCAAAACTCCTGTCTTCCCACAGGGCTAAACCTGCTTGTTATACAAATAAAAAATCAAGTGACTTTAAAACTTTAATTAATGAACGACATTCTGTATAACAAACTGACAAGAATTATATAAACTGATACTTACTCTCAACACACTGTCCAAAGCGGGAAATCGGACCCCGGATTTTAGAAACGTAAGTCCTTAAACTAACCCTTGACCTATTGGGAGGCTACCAGAAAATTAAAACTTATAATGGTTGGAGCGTATTGAATCACAATTTGCTGTTAACGTTATGTTCAAGTGTAAGTTTTATTTCTGGAATTTCTTTAGAGGTTTTCAAAGGTATTACAGTTTCCAGACTTACAATCTCCCTCTATTGTTATTTTCCCTCTTCTTATGTTCATAATTCATTTCTCTTTACCTGCTACTGCGATCAAAAACATGTTGCAGTTTGTCCACAGGTAGGATAGCGGTGATTTTGCGGATGTACAACGCTAAAAGCCACGGTTCTATTCCCTGCAGTGGACTCAGCAGATAGCTCAATGCTTCCTTACTCAAAAAAAAAAAAAAAAAGTCTAGTGTTCCGTTCCATAATCACGTCATTAGTCACGGTCAAGAAATACTAGTTGTGCTGGGGAGTACGTCGTTTTCACGTGACCGGTCTTGTCATATATGTGATGCGTGGCGTAATTGTAATAATGATTTAATCTGATAAACTAGTTACACGGGCCTGCGAATTTAAACTTCATAAAGATTATTTTAGCTTTCATCAGAGATTTTCCATAATTCATCTACTCAGGTTTCGAAAATAACATTCATTTTGTTCTATCACGTAACGATTTTTTTACAAATCGGGAAGGAAAAAACAACAACTCTTACTTAGAACAAAATATGTTAGGGTCGTTCACACAACTTGTTGTTGCCACAACGGTGAAGAAATAATATTGACAATAAAAGACATGACGTATATCTGTATGCAAATATTGTCTAAAATTGACACATCATGCGGTCTGTTAACCGTTTATATATTAGTGGTGTGTTTCTTGTGGGTTCTAGAACGATCGATACAATTCTCATATTTTGATTGGTTTAGTAAAATTTATAGTCTCAACACTTTAAGCC
>NC_134827.1:104418783-104517281 GCF_004210375.1 Tachypleus tridentatus
CTTTACCTGCTACTGCGATCAAAACATGTTGCAGTTTGTCCACAGGTAGGATAGCGGTGATTTTGCGGATGTACAACGCTAAAAGCCACGGTTCTATTCCCTGTAGTGGACTCAGCAGATAGCTCAATGCTTCCTTACTCAAAAAAAAAAAAAAAAAAAAAAGTCTAGTGTTCCGTTCCATAATCACGTCATTAGTCACGGTCAAGAAATACTAGTTGTGCTGGGGAGTACGTCGTTTTCACGTGACCGGTCTTGTCATATATGTGATGCGTGGCGTAATTGTAATAATGATTTAATCTGATAAACTAGTTACACGGGCCTGCGAATTTAAACTTCATAAAGATTATTTTAGCTTTCATCAGAGATTTTCCATAATTCATCTACTCAGGTTTCGAAAATAACATTCATTTTGTTCTATCACGTAACGATTTTTTTTTTTTTTTTTAAAATCGGGAAGGAAAAAAACAACAACTCTTACTTAGAACAAAATATGTTAGGGTCGTTCACACAACTTGTTGTTGCCACAACGGTGAAGAAATAATATTGACAATAAAAGACATGACGTATATCTGTATGCAAATATTGTCTAAAATTGACACATCATGCGGTCTGTTAACCGTTTATATATTAGTGGTGTGTTTCTTGTGGGTTCTAGAACGATCGATACAATTCTCATATTTTGATTGGTTTAGTAAAATTTATAGTCTCAACACTTTAAGCACAGTAAAATGTGACCTGGTTTTAATAAAAATGATTAGCTGATGTAAAAGTACATATGACGTTTTGTGAAAAATCTTACGTGATGAAGAAAAACAAATACCATTTTCAGATTCAGCGTACAGAAATTACTATAAAACATTTAAAATTCTGAAAACGATAAATCCATCGCAGGCCCGTGTAGTCTTTTTCAGTGAAGAATCACACGTGTTCACTGCTGGTACATCGGTAAGTCTACGGAGTTACAACCCTACAATCAGCTATGTTTTATCCTAATTACTCAGAACTCCGTTCTTTGGGTGCGAAGTATACTTAAAAATAAAAATAAATAAGCGCTGGTGATCCGCTGATCCGAAGTCAAAGCGAGAGTTTAAGAACGCCAACTTGGAGCGTAACATAAGAAATCTGACACACACTTTTCACGTTTGTCATCGCCAACAACGACTGACATTGTTACTTGGAATTTAACGAAGATAGAACATAATAACAGTATAAATTCTTGCGAGAAACGCACGTTTCTTGTGTCGTCAGTAGACTCGTGTTTCCTGACATACGGAAAGTTCAATGTATTCGAATCTCTATTTAAAACATAAGAAAACATCAGTACGTCATTTTCGCAGTCCAATGAAAATGAACGAAGATTATTTGGATTTATCTAACTTGCTGGTTTTAATCAACAATATTGAAATGTTAATTGTTAACAGAAGTACATAAAATATCTTTTTACAACAATAATATTATCATCGCTTTCCTCAAATAGAAATATATCAAAAACACTCAATTTGAAAAGAAAAAAAAACCGCTTAAAACGTTTATTATGTTCTAAATCAGTCAGAGATTTTTTTATCTTAAGAGCTAAAGTTTGTTTGTTTTTGGAATTTCGCACAAAGCAACTCGAGGGCTATCTGTGCTAGCCGTCTCTAATTTAGCAGTGTAAGACTAGAGGGAAGGCAGCTAGTTATCACCACCCACCGCCAACTCTTGGGCTACTCTTTTACCAGCGAATAGTGGGATTGACCGTCACATTATAACGCCACCACGGCTGGGAGGGCGAGCATGTTTTGGCGCGACTCGGGCGACCCTCAGATTACGAAGCGCACGCCTTAACGCGCTAGGCCATGCCAGGCCCAAGAGCTAAAGTATCGAAAATATCTGTTCGAAACCAAATGAAATTGCAAATAAACAACAGTTTTTTAATGAGTTATTATTATGTTATTTTGACTAACCAGAGTGCTAGGGTTTTTTTAATAATGAGAAATGGCGTAACGAGATAACGCTGGAAAAATATAATTTCACCTTCAATGATAGGGTTAGTCCTCGAGAGGGCGAAACGCTAACACCCCTTCTGCTGTTTAACAACGTTTCATTTACATAATAAACAGAAATATGTTTAATATCTAGAGTGAATTATATGCTACCAAATATTCTAATATTAAACAGCTGTATATGTTGTTGTTTGTGATTAAGCACAAAGGGCTATCTGTGCGCTGCCCACCGGGTTTTTAGCGTTGTTAGCCCACAGACATACCGCTGTGCTTTTGTCTTTGGCGGCTTTATTAGGAGTGTACTAATCCCAATGAATACGCAAAGACAACATTTGGTTAAAATGTAAAATGTTAGTTTATAATTATCTGAAGTTTTTTTTCTGACATTTTTGTCACCAAAGACTTAATTACGATTGTCTTTGAGAAAACGCGACTTAGTCACTTCTTTCTTAATTTGAGATGGTCAATTGTTTATCTAGTCCATGAACTGTCAACAGTACTCAGGAACAAAAACATTTTGGTCGATCTTTTCTGATTGGAAATCCTAGACTTACTTTTATAAGTTATAAAGTTACGGTCAATCCCACTATTCGTTGGTAAAAGAGTAGCCCAAGAGTTGGCGGTGGGTGGTGATGACTAGCTGCCTTCTCTCTAGTCTTACACTGCTAAATTAGGGACGGCTAGCACAGATAGCCCTCGAGTAGCTTTGTGCGAAATTCAAAACAAACAAACAAACTTTTTAGGACAGTCGTTTTTGTCGAAGTTCAAGTAGTTGAATGTAAAAATAAAATAAGTGATTTCTAAATAAGAAACAGATTTTGTCTGCTGTAATTACGTCTGTGAAAACGGTTTGTGTTTGTTTACAAAATGAAAAAAATGTTAAAAAGCACAAAAGTTTATAATACAGCACAAAATCTAGTTTCTAAACATTTTGTGTTGATAGTTTTATGTCTAAATAATATACTTAAAGATATACAAAGTAAATATGTTCTAGTTTGATATAAAACTAATCCTTCTCACACACTTCAGTTTCGTATGGATGTTCTTTAACACATAGTTTAATAAAACTCCTGCCATATATTCAAGTTTCACGTTGGCGTCTTTTAACACATTCTTTAATAAGACTGTCATATACTCAAAGTTTAATAAAACTCCTGCCATATACTCAAGTTTTACGTTGGCGTCTTTTAACACATTTTTTAATAAGAGTGTCATATGCTTAAGTTTCACATAAACATATCTTAACACACAGTTTAATAAAATTATCATATACTTAAGTTTCTCGTGCACATTTCTTAATACACTTACAATCTCATAAACGTTTTTAACATATTTTTCAGCAAACCTCCTACTATTTACTGACAATAAAACAGATTTTTATTAACACGTTTTATTACCAATCACAAAATACTCATTTAACTTTGACATATCAAACAAGTCCAGAGGGTAACATAATTTAAGAAACGTGACTTATCTGTGTCGCACAGAGTAAAAAAACTAATATTCCAACTGTGTGAATTTGGGAGTTTAAGAAAACAATCGTCAGTGGGTCTACACTTCTTTTACGTCTGCGTTTTTTATTATTGTTATTGGCCCGGTATGGCCTAGCGTGTTAAGGCGTGCGACTCCTAATCTAAGGGTCGCGGGTTCGCGCCCGAGCCGCGCCAAACATGCTCACTCTTTCAGCCGTGGGGGCGTTATAATGTGACGGTCAATCCCATTATTCGTTGGTAAAAGAGTAGCTCAAGAGTTGGCGGTTGTTGGTGATGACTAGTTTCTTACACTGCTAAATTAGGGACGGCTAACGCAGATAACCCTCGTGTAGCTTTGCGCGAAATTAAAAACAATATTGTTATTACTTCTTGTATTTCTGATTCAATACATTAGTTTACACAGACTTGGAAACTACAAGTTCTGAAACACGCAAGACACTCACCGCTAGTATATGAACGGTTAACAGGCATCATGACGTGGCATTTCTGGATAGTATCTGTTTATGCGTGCAGTTTTATATGTTTATTTTATTTTAAATATTATTTATTCGTCGATATTGTAACAAGATGACTCAAATAGAATCTGTTATATTTCTTGTAAACATAAGTAAGGGTGTTTACTTCTTCCCCAATACGGAAACAAAAAATCGAAATCTGCGTAGCTCATTTAAGGAAAATCTTTATTAAAACCAAAACAGCTTGTACGAAATTTAACTTTTGCAGGGCAGTAAAATCCGGTAGGAACGAAGAGATTAAAGAAACGGCAGAAATAGCCGAGAGTGGCGACAACTGGACAGTTGACACACTTAAGGTCACTTTTCCAGCTAGTAATAATAGAATATTTTAGAAATGTTCACATTTACTCTAAATTAGAAATTAACAGATACTTTATACATAAATATACTGAACAGGTATCGTTATATTAAATCAAAAATGCTGAAATCAAAGATCGAGTTTTAGGTTTTCCATATCTCGTTCCATCGTTTATGTTGACTTCACTAGCAGTACTGGTTAGTGTTTAATATGATTTATTTATATATTTCTACTACAATTATTCAGTACGGTTTTGTATATTGTACACTAGCGATAATTACTTTGTATTGTACGATTGATATGTGGATTTATAAATATTTTAAATCCTTTAACCTGTTCTAACCTTGTAGGATGCTTTGGCATTATGACCGAAAATATCGATAACTGTGAGAGTATACAAACTGATGAATCATTACATTCTACATAAGTTTTACTATACAATGTTGCATATTCCCACTTAGGTCAGTATATTACGTTGTTTAATTAGTTATTTCTTAGTTCTGGCTATTAATTTAAACCTCAGACTAGAAATTGTTTATTTCGAACCTGCTAGCGAATTAAGGAAAATTTCCTTAGAGATATTGGGCTGAAACATTATTACACAGTGTATGTCTGTATTACACAGAGTATGTCTGTATTACACAGTGTATATCTGTATTACACAGAGTATGTCTGTATTACACAGTGTATATCTGTATTACACAGAGTATGTCTGTATTACACAGAGTATGTCTGTATTACACAGTGTATATCTGTATTACACAGAGTATGTCTGTATTACACAGTGTATGTTTGTATTACACAGTGTATGTCTGTATTACACAGAGTATGTCTGTATTACACAGTGTATATCTGTATTACACAGAGTATGTGGGTACTACACAGAGTATGTCTGTATTACACAGAGTATGTCTGTATTACACAGTGTATGTCTGTATTATACAGTGTATGTCTGTATTGCACAGTGTATGTCTGTATTACACAGTGTATGTCTGTATTGCACAGTGTATGTCGGTATTACACAGTGTATGTCTGTATTACACAGAGTATGTCTGTATTATACAGTGTATTTCTGTATTACACAGAGTATGTCTGTATTACACAGTGTATGTCTGTATTATACAGTGTATGTCTGTATTGCACAGTGTATGTCTGTATTACACAGCGTATCTCTGTATTGCACAGTGTATGTCGGTATTACACAGTGTATGTCTGTATTACACAGAGTATGTCTGTATTATACAGTGTATTTCTGTATTACACAGAGTATGTCTGTATTACACAGTGTATGTCTGTATTGCACAGAGTATGTCTGTATTACACAGTGTATGTCTGTACGAACTAGAATTTAAATGTGAGGATTCAGCCTCCGAAAAAGAATATAAATAAAACATACCATGATTAATCCAACCTCCAAACACAGAATATAAATAAAACATACCATAATGAATCCAACCTCCAAACACAGAATATAAATAAAACATACCATGATGAATCCAACCTCAAAACACAGAATATAAATAAAACATACCATGATGAATCCAACCTCCAAACACAGAATATAAATAAAACATACCAGAATGAATCCAACCTCAAAACACAGAATATAAATAAAACATACCATGATGAATCCAACCTCCAAACACAGAATATAAATAAAACATACCATGATTAATCCAACCTCCAAACACAGAATACAAATAAAACATACCATAATGAATCCAACCTCCAAACACAGAATATAAATAAAACATACCATGATGAATCCAACCTCAAAACACAGAATATAAATAAAACATACCATGATGAATCCAACCTCCAAACACAGAATATAAATAAAACATACCAGAATGAATCCAACCTCAAAACACAGAATATAAATAAAACATACCATGATGAATCCAACCTCCAAACACAGAATATAAATAAAACATACCATGATGAATCCAACCTCCAAACACAGAATATAAATAAAACATACCATAATGAATCCAACCTCCAAACACAGAATATAAATAAAACATACCGTAATGAATCCAACCTCCAAACACAGAATATAAATAAAACATACCATAATGAATCCAACCTCCAAACACAGAATATAAATAAAACATACCATGATGAATCCAACCTCCAAACACAGAATATAAATAAAACATACCATGATGAATCCAACCTCCAAACACAGAATATAAATAAAACATACCATAATGAATCCAACCTCCAAACACAGAATATAAATAAAACATACCATGATGAATCCAACCTCCAAACACAGAATATAAATAAAACATACCAGAATGAATTCAACCTCCAAACACAGAATATAAATAAAACATACCATAATGAATCCAACCTCCAAACACAGAATATAAATAAAACATACCATGATGAATCCAATCGCCAAACACAGAATATAAATAAAACATACCATAATGAATCCAAACTCCAAACACAGAATATAAATAAAACATACCATAATGAATCCAACCTCCAAACACAGAATATAAATAAAACATACCATGATGAATCCAACCGCCAAACACAGAATATAAATAAAACATACCATAATGAATCCAACCTCCAAACACAGAATATAAATAAAACATACCATGATGAATCCAACCGCCAAACACAGAATATAAATAAAACATACCATAATGAATCCAAACTCCAAACACAGAATATAAATAAAACATACCATAATGAATCCAATTTCCAAACACAGAATATAAATAAAACATACCATGATGAATCCAACCTCCAAACACAGAATATAAATAAAACATACCATAATGAATCCAATTTCCAAACACAGAATATAAATGTCACAGATTGTGCACTTATGCATTTTTTTTTTTAACACTCCACGTTTTCAGAAAAGAAAAAAAAAATTACTTTTCATTTGGGAAAATGGGTCTATAAGTAAGGATTCTGTATGCAATATACTAGTGAAAATTTTCTACTGACTGTATCAGAGTGGATGGATGGATTTATAAGTAAATCACGAATATTTAGTCAAAATGTGTAATGCCATAAAATAATACGTGAAAATGTTATTACATAATTGACACATCATTTGTAAATCGCTGGGTGAAGATTGTTTTATTTTGTTTTTGAATTTCGCACAAAGCTACTCGAGAGCTATCTGTGCTAGCCGTCCCTAATTTAGCAGTGTAAGACTAGAGGGAAGGCAGCTAGTCATCACCACCCACCGCCAACTCTTGGGCTACTCTTTTACCAACGAATAGTGGGATTGACCGTCACATTATAACGCCCCCATGGCTGGGAGGGCGAGCATGTTTGGCGCGACGGGAATGCGAACCTGCTACCCTCAGATTACGAGTCGCACGTCTTAACACGCTTGGCCATGCCAGGGCCCCGCTGGGTGAAGATTCATAATCTTTGTTTCAACAATATTCTTTAGTTGATAGGAAGAGGTAAAAAGTGATCCACGTGAAGAATGCACTCGGTTTCATGTTTTTATTATATTTGGGGGGGGGGTTGATAGGCCTGATGTAGTTGTTGTTCGGAATTAAGCACAAAGCTACACAATAGGCTATCTGTGCTCTGCCCACCACGGGTATCGAAACCCGGTTTTTAGCGTTGTAAGTCCACAGACATACCGCTGTGCCACTGGGGGGGGGGGGGCTGATAGGCCTGATAATGTAAAAGAAAACCACAAAATAATGTGAATATACCACCATGTAATAATGTCGCACAACAACGACGAGAGGTCCTGAAACATATTTACGTAAAATTACAAAGCTACAACACGCAAAAATAAATAATACATTCTCGAATTAATTACAGCACAAAATCAGCCATAAGTAGAAACACGGGAAAATTAGGCGGGAGGGTTTATTGGAAATCATCCTAACGTCTATCAATCCGACTTCTTTCTGCCCTTCTTTAGCAGTCCAATAAGGTTGACGACGTCACAGTGGAGCGCGTGTCTTGACTGCACAGTTTCGTGCCTAACGAGAGGATTAAGTGGGATATTGTAGATGGTGTCACTTTTATTCCTCCGTAGAACGTAAACAGAAACAAACCTGATTGGAGGAAAGATCAAATATTAGTTTTTTTTTACTAATAGGACGCTGTACCTTACACCATGTTTCAGTTAAGCCGATTAGTCTGCTCTTAACCGGATTTCATGGGTGATGATTGCGTCCGGCGACTTTTAGACGACTTTATGTACACGTGAATTCTCTGACGCTAATGCTCTACGGATTGACAACTATGATGGCGGCCATGTTATTTTGTGTACTTTCAGATAATCCGGGTGATTATCAGTCCTGAGGAAAAAACCAGTTGATATTTTTACTAGAACGGCACGTTCAGTTACTCATGAGTTTCATTGATAAATGTAAACATTTACGAACTGAGGAAGAGCTCGATCGAAAGTCGTGTTTTGAAAAAACATTCTTCCTCGTGTCCTTGATCCACTGGACTTATTCTTGCAGGTTCTGCAAATAAGGTTTTTTTTTTATTCCCTGATATAAGAGCGAAATATATCTCATTCTTCACACTGATACGGCTGCGAACCTGTGATTCAGTCTCGAAGCTGGTATCTGTTTGTTTGGTGTTAAGCATAGAGTTATACAACGAATTATCTGTACTGTGCCTAACTGCGTATGGAAACCTGGTTTATAGCATTGTGAGCCCTTAGACTTACTACTAAGCCAATGGGGTGAATTAATGGGGGAGAGTTAAAACTTGTAATCGCTGGGTGTTATCTTGTATCTTACGAGTCCAGAGACTCAGAATCGAAAGACAGCGGCCATCTTATTTTATCATAGATGACTGTCTGCCTTATGCATGTGGCCAAACAACCACACTATTGAGTTGGACAGTCGGATTGCTACCTAAGGACACTTTAAGCTGATTCACGACAGCATGTTGTGATTGGTTGGCTTTCACGTACTTGTTGTCTCTCCAAATATAAGTTACCGAAGTGTTTTCTTCCTGAGACTCGTATACAGTTTGTGGCTTCGAAATTTGCAAGTTAAGACTGAGATATGAACGAATAAATTAAAGGACTACATCCTGATAAATTCTTAGGGGTATAACTCTCCAATGATGGGGGATCTGCCCCAAGCCAGCCTCGATGTACACGTCCCTGCAGGGCATGATTAAACGTTTTCATTTTTATTTCTATATTTAAGGGTTTCGCAAAATACCTGACTTGTATGGGGTTTTCCTGGAGTCCTCTCGTTTCCTCCTACATCCAACTTTAGACACTGGATCTATAAATCCTCCGTCACACTGGGGTTCCCTAAGCACCATATCACCTGTTGATTTTCTTTCTTGGTTTTTTTCGTCCGTGCTTGAAATTAATTCAATCATCATTTTTCATCAATGCCTTTTTTTTTCATCAAGTCCATTCATCATCTTTTACCAAGGGGCGAAGAGAAAGAAATTCCTGAACATTCCTTGTTACATTTTTCCTCAAGCTTCTGTTTGGGGTCAAAGAGTGTTAAACTGAAATACCTGCTATGGGTTCAGTTTCATTCCTTGACTGATCTGAAATATGTCCTGGTAAAAATTTTAGTAAAATAAAAAAAAAAAACACTCTTTGGGTTTGCTTCTAAACCGGAGCGATTCGGATTTGGGAGCTGCATTCGAATCTGTGCGATACAACGAAATATTCTCCACGCTTTCAGCCGTGGTGCGTTATAAGAGTGACAATCAATGTCTCTGCATTGGTGTTAGATGGCGTTGGGGTGAAAGGGGACTGTCGGTCATCTTTTCTTTTTCTGGTCAGTACTTGAAAATAAAGAAGGGCAGCAGATAGTCTCAAGTACGAGAAAGAACCACTTGGTCCTTGAAATACATATCGTCACCATCTTTAATAATATCGAGACAGAACCACTTGGTTCTTGAAAAAAATACCGACACCATCTTTAATAATATCTCAGAGACAACAGAGGTTTTCAACCTTCTGGAGTTTCATTACATTTATGAAAATGAAAACAGGAAAGATCAGTAAATATTAGAAATATTTGTTTGGTTAACAAATATAAATATAAATATATAAATATATCAGTTTGTCGTACTCACGAAAAATGTAAACAGCCTGAGTAAAGAGTAGAAATCTGGTTTGTCCGTGAACCGGATTCTTACCGGATTCTTAAGAACTTGCACAGCGTTCGGGGCGCACCCATCTGTGCTTTTTATTCTGCTGAGATCTCTGATATCAAAAGATAATAAAACTAATAAGTGTTTCTTTAAACATGGGTGATATAGTTTTATTACACTATAATGTATGGCACTCGAAAAAAATTTGCTCATTAACTCCTAACTGGAGAGTTCGGAGCGCACACATAAAGTACTTTTTCAGCTGATTACATCTTTAATCCCTTCCTCTTACAGTGGCACAGCGGTGATACGTTAGAAACTGGGTTTTGAAACGCGTTCCTGTTTTACAGACCATCACACCAACAATGAACTCCATGTCTTTAGAACACACTGCAAATCATGAAGCTATTGGGAATTCCTGTGTATGTTTCTTTATCAGAACGCCTCAGAACAATGATTTCTTGAGTATTCCTGTCTATGTTTCTTTATGAGAACGCCTCAGAACAATGATTTCTTGAGTATTCCTGTCTATGTTTCTTTATGAGAACGCCTCAGAACAATGATTTCTTGAGTATTCCTGTCTATGTTTCTTTAAGAGAACGCCTCAGAAAAATGATTTCTTGAGTATTCCTGTCTATGTTTCTTTATGAGAACGCTATAAAACTATGATTTCTTAGGTATTCCTGTGTATGTTTCTTCATCAGAACTACACAAAACAGTGATATCTTGGGTATTCCTGTGTATGTTTCTTTATTAGAACGCCTCAGAATAATGATTTCTTGGGTATTCCTGTCTATGTTTCTTTGTCAAAACGCCTCAGAACAATGATTTCTTGGGTATATCTCTATATGTTTCTTTATGAGAACTCCTCAGAACAACGATTTCTTGGGTATTCCTGTGTATATTTCTTTATCATAACGCTATAAAACTATGATTTCTTAGGTATTCCTGTGTATGTTTCTTCATCAGAACTACACAAAACAGTGATATCTTGGGTATTCCTGTGTATGTTTCTTTATCAGAACTACACAAAACAGTGATATCTTGGGTATTTTTGGGTATGTTTCTTTATCAGAACTACACAAAACAGTGATATCTTGGGTATTCTTGTGTATGTTTCTTTATCAGAACTACACAAAACAGTGATATCTTGGGTATTCCTGTGTGTGGTTCTTTATCAGAACTACACAAAACAGTGATATCTTGGGTATTCCTGGGTATGTTTCTTTATCAGAACTACACAAAACAGTGATATCTTGGGTATTCCTGTGTATGTTTCTTTATCAGAACTACACAAAACAATGATTTCTTGGGTATATCTCTATATGTTTCTTTATGAGAACTCCTAAGAACAACGATTTCTGGGGTATTCCTGTGTATGTTTCTTTATCAGAACTATAAAAAACAGTGATATCTTGGGTATTCCTGTCTATGTTTCTTTATGAGAACGCCTCAGAACAATGATTTCTTGGGTATTCCTGGGTATGTTTCTTTATCAGAACGCCTCAGAACAATGATTTCTTGGGTATATCTCTATATGTTACTTTATGAGAACTCCTCAGAACAACGATTTCTTGGAAATTCCTGTGTATATTTCTTTATCATAACGCTATAAAACTATGATTTCTTAAATATTCCTGTGTATGTTTCTTCATCAGAACTACACAAAACAGTGATATCTTGGGTATTCCTGTGTATGTTTCTTTATTAGAACGCCTCAGAATAATGATTTCTTGAGTATTCCTGTCTATGTTTCTTTATCAGAACTACACAAAACAGTGATATCTTGGGTATTTTTGGGTATGTTTCTTTATCAGAACTACACAAAACAGTGATATCTTGGGTATTCCTGTGTATGTTTCTTTATCAGAACGCCTCAGAACAATGATTTCTTGAGTATTCCTGTCTATGTTTCTTTATCAGAACTACACAAAACAGTGATATCTTGAGTATTCCTGTCTATGTTTCTTTATCAGAACTACACAAAACAGTGATATCTTGGGTATTCCTGTGTATGTTTCTTTATCAGAATTACACAAAACAGTGATATCTTGGGTATTCCTGTGTATGTTTCTTTATCAGCACTACACAAAACAGTGATATCTTGGGTATTCCTGTGTATGTTTCTTTATCAGAACTACACAAAACAATGATTTCTTGGGTATATCTCTATATGTTTCTTTATGAGAACTCCTCAGAACAACGATTTCTGGGGTATTCCTGTGTATGTTTCTTTATCAGAACTATAAAAAACAGTGATATCTTGGGTATTCCTGTCTATGTTTCTTTATGAGAACGCCTCAGAACAATGATTTCTTGGGTATTCCTGGGTATGTTTCTTTATCAGAACGCCTCAGAACAATGATTTCTTGGGTATATCTCTATATGTTTCTTTATGAGAACTCCTCAGAACAACGATTTCTTGGATATTCCTGTGTATATTTCTTTATCATAACGCTACAAAATTATGATATCTTGGGTATTCCTGTGTGTGGTTCTTTATCAGAACTACACAAAACAGTGATATCTTGGGTATTCCTGTGTGTGGTTCTTTATCAGAACTACACAAAACAGTGATATCTTGGGTATTCCTGTGTATGTTTCTTTATCAGAACTACACAAAACAGTGATATCTTGGGTATTCCTGTGTATGTTTCTTTATCAAAACTACACAAAACAGTGATATCTTGGGTATTCCTGTGTATGTTTCTTTATCAGAACTACACAAAACAGTGATATCTTGGGTATTCCTGTGTATGTTTCTTTATCAGAACTACAAAAAACAGTGATATCTTGGGTATTCCTGTGTATGTTTCTTTATCAGAACTACACAAAACAGTGATATCTTGGGTATTCCTGTGTATGTTTCTTTATCAGAACTACACAAAACAGTGATATCTTGAGTATTCCTGTCTATGTTTCTTTATCAGAACTACACAAAACAGTGATATCTTGGGTATTCCTGTGTATGTTTCTTTATCAGAATTACACAAAACAGTGATATCTTGGGTATTCCTGTGTATGTTTCTTTATCAGAACTACACAAAACAGTGATATCTTGGGTATTCCTGTGTATGTTTCTTTATCAGAACTACACAAAACAATGATTTCTTGGGTATATCTCTATATGTTTCTTTATGAGAACTCGTCAGAACAACGATTTCTGGGGTATTCCTGTGTATGTTTCTTTATCAGAACTATAAAAAACAGTGATATCTTGGGTATTCCTGTCTATGTTTCTTTATGAGAACGCCTCAGAACAATGATTTCTTGGGTATTCCTGGGTATGTTTCTTTATCAGAACGCCTCAGAACAATGATTTCTTGGGTATATCTCTATATGTTTCTTTATGAGAACTCCTCAGAACAACGATTTCTTGGATATTCCTGTGTATATTTCTTTATCATAACGCTACAAAATTATGATATCTTGGGTATTCCTGTGTGTGGTTCTTTATCAGAACTACACAAAACAGTGATATCTTGGGTATTCCTGTGTGTGGTTCTTTATCAGAACTACACAAAACAGTGATATCTTGGGTATTCCTGTGTATGTTTCTTTATCAGAACTACACAAAACAGTGATATCTTGGGTATTCCTGTGTATGTTTCTTTATCAAAACTACACAAAACAGTGATATCTTGGGTATTCCTGTGTATGTTTCTTTATCAGAACTACAAAAAACAGTGATATCTTGGGTATTCCTGTGTATGTTTCTTTATCAGAACTACACAAAACAATGATTTCTTGGGTATATCTCTATATGTTTCTTTATGAGAACGCCTCAGAACAATGATTTCTTGGATATTCCTGGGTATGTTTCTTTATCAGAACGCCTCAGAACAATGATTTCTTGGGTATATCTCTATATGTTTCTTTATGAGAACTCCTCAGAACAACGATTTCTTGGATATTCCTGTGTATATTTCTTTATCATAACGCTATAAAACTATGATTTCTTAGGTATTCCTGTGTATGTTTCTTCATCAGAACTACACAAAACAGTGATATCTTGGGTATTCCTGTGTGTGGTTCTTTATCAGAACTACACAAAACAGTGATATCTTGGGTATTCCTGTGTGTGGTTCTTTATCAGAACTACACAAAACAGTGATATCTTGGGTATTCCTGTGTATGTTTCCTTATCAGAACTACACAAAACAGTGATATCTTGGGTATTCCTGTGTATGTTTCTTTATCAGAACTACACAAAACAGTGATATCTTGGGTATTCCTGTGTATGTTTCTTTATCAAAACTACACAAAACAGTGATATCTTGAATATTCCTGTGTATGTTTCTTTATCAGAACTACACAAAACAGTGATATCTTGGGTATTCCTGTGTATGTTTCTTTATCAGAACTACACAAAACAGTGATATCTTGGGTATTCCTGTGTATGTTTCTTTATCAGAATTACACAAAACAGTGATAACTTGGGTATTCCTGTGTATGTTTCTTTATCAGAACTACACAAAACAGTGATATCTTGGGTATTCCTGTGTATGTTTCTTTATCAGAACTACACAAAACAATGATTTCTTGGGTATATCTCTATATGTTTCTTTATGAGAACTCCTCAGAATAACGATTTCTGGGGTATTCCTGTGTATGTTTCTTTATCAGAACTATAAAAAACAGTGATATCTTGGGTATTCCTGTGTATGTTTCTTTATCAGAACTACACAAAACAGTGATATCTTGGGTATTCCTGTGTATGTTTCTTTATCAAAACTACACAAAACAATGATTTCTTGGGTATATCTCTATATGTTTCTTTATGAGAACGCCTCAGAACAATGATTTCTTGGATATTCCTGGGTATGTTTCTTTATCAGAACGCCTCAGAACAATGATTTCTTGGGTATATCTCTATATGTTTCTTTATGAGAACTCCTCAGAACAACGATTTCTTGGATATTCCTGTGTATATTTCTTTATCAGAACTACACAAAACAATGATTTCTTGGGTATATCTCTATATATTTCTTTATCATAACGCTATAAAACTATGATTTCTTAGGTATTCCTGTGTATGTTTCTTCATCAGAACTACACAAAACAGTGATATCTTGGGTATTCCTGTGTGTGGTTCTTTATCAGAACTACACAAAACAGTGATATCTTGGGTATTCCTGTGTGTGGTTCTTTATCAGAACTACACAAAACAGTGATATCTTGGGTATTCCTGTGTATGTTTCTTTATCAGAACTATACAAAACAGTGATATCTTGGGTATTCCTGTGTATGTTTCTTTATCAGAACGCCTCAGAACAATGATTTCTTGAGTATTCCTGTCTATGTTTCTTTATCAGAACTACACAAAACAGTGATATCTTGGGTATTCCTGGGTATGTTTCTTTATCAGAACTACACAAAACAGTGATATCTTGGGTATTCCTGTGTATGTTTCTTTATCAGAACTACACAAAACAGTGATATCTTGGGTATTCCTGTGTATGTTTCTTTATCGGAACTACACAAAACAATGATTTCTTGGGTATATCTCTATATGTTTCTTTATGAGAACTCCTCAGAACAACGATTTCTGGGGTATTCCTGTGTATATTTCTTTAACAGAACGCTATAAAACTATGTTTTCTTAGGTATTCCTGTGTATGTTTCTTCATCAGAACTACACAAAACAGTGATATCTTGGGTATTTATGTGTATGTTTCTTTATCAGAATTACACAAAACAGTGATGTCTTGGGTATTCCTGTGTATGTTTCTTTATCAGAACTACACAAAACAGTGATATCTTGGGTATTCCTGTGTATGTTTCTTTATCAGAACTACACAAAACAATGATTTCTTGGGTATATCTCTATATGTTTCTTTATGAGAACTCGTCAGAACAACGATTTCTGGGGTATTCCTGTGTATGTTTCTTTATCAGAACTATAAAAAACAGTGATATCTTGGGTATTCCTGTCTATGTTTCTTTATGAGAACGCCTCAGAACAATGATTTCTTGGGTATTCCTGGGTATGTTTCTTTATCAGAACGCCTCAGAACAATGATTTCTTGGGTATATCTCTATATGTTTCTTTATGAGAACTCCTCAGAACAACGATTTCTGGGGTATTCCTGTGTATATTTCTTTAACAGAACGCTATAAAACTATGTTTTCTTAGGTATTCCTGTGTATGTTTCTTCATCAGAACTACACAAAACAGTGATATCTTGGGTATTCCTGGGTATGTTTCTTTATCAGAACTACACAAAACAGTGATATCTTGGGTATTCCTGTGTATGTTTCTTTATCAGAACTACACAAAACAGTGATATCTTGGGTATTCCTGTGTATGTTTCTTTATCGGAACTACACAAAACAATGATTTCTTGGGTATATCTCTATATGTTTCTTTATGAGAACTCCTCAGAACAACGATTTCTGGGGTATTCCTGTGTATATTTCTTTATCAGAACGCTATAAAACTATGTTTTCTCAGGTATTCCTGTGTATGTTTCTTCATCAGAACTACACAAAACAGTGATATCTTGGGTATTCCTGTGTATGTTTCTTTATCAGAACTACGCAAAACAGTGGTATCTTGGGTATTCCTGTGTGTGGTTCTTTATCAGAACTACACAAAACAATGATATCTTGGGTATTCCTGCGTGTGGTTCTTTATCAAAACTACACAAAACAGTGATATCTTGGGTATTCCGGTGTATGTTTCTTTATCAGAACTACACAAAACAGTGATATCTTGGGTATTCCTGTGTATGTTTCTTTATCAGAACGCCTCAGAACAATGATTTCTTGAGTATTCCTGTCTATGTTTCTTTATCAGAACTACACAAAACAGTGATATCTTGAGTATTCCTGTCTATGTTTCTTTATCAGAACTACACAAAACAGTGATATCTTGGGTATTCCTGTGTATGTTTCTTTATCAGAATTACACAAAACAGTGATAACTTGGGTATTCCTGTGTATGTTTCTTTATCAGAACTACACAAAACAGTGATATCTTGGGTATTCCTGTGTATGTTTCTTTATCAGAACTACACAAAACAATGATTTCTTGGGTATATCTCTATATGTTTCTTTATGAGAACGCCTCAGAACAATGATTTCTTGGATATTCCTGGGTATGTTTCTTTATCAGAACGCCTCAGAACAATGATTTCTTGGGTATATCTCTATATGTTTCTTTATGAGAACTCCTCAGAACAACGATTTCTTGGATATTCCTGTGTATATTTCTTTGTCATAACGCTATAACACTATGATTTCTTAGGTATTCCTGTGTATGTTTCTTCATCAGAACTACACAAAACAGTGATATCTTGGGTATTCCTGTGTGTGGTTCTTTATCAGAACTACACAAAACAGTGATATCTTGGGTATTCCTGTGTGTGGTTCTTTATCAGAACTACACAAAACAGTGATATCTTGGGTATTCCTGTGTATGTTTCTTTATCAGAACTACACAAAACAGTGATATCTTGGGTATTCCTGTGTATGTTTCTTTATCAGAACTACACAAAACAGTGATATCTTGGGTATTCCTGTGTATGTTTCTTTATCAGAACTATACAAAACAGTGATATCTTGGGTATTCCTGTGTATGTTTCTTTATCAGAACGCCTCAGAACAATGATTTCTTGAGTATTCCTGTCTATGTTTCTTTATCAGAACTACACGAAACAGTGATATCTTGGGTATTCCTGGGTATGTTTCTTTATCAGAACTACACAAAACAGTGATATCTTGGGTATTCCTGTGTATGTTTCTTTATCAGAACTACACAAAACAGTGATATCTTGGGTATTCCTGTGTATGTTTCTTTATCGGAACTACACAAAACAATGATTTCTTGGGTATATCTCTATATGTTTCTTTATGAGAACTCCTCAGAACAACGATTTCTGGGGTATTCCTGTGTATATTTCTTTATCAGAACGCTATAAAACTATGTTTTCTTAGGTATTCCTGTGTATGTTTCTTCATCAGAACTACACAAAACAGTGATATCTTGGGTATTCCTGTGTATGTTTCTTTATCAGAATTACACAAAACAGTGATATCTTGGGTATTCCTGTGTATGTTTCTTTATCAGAACGCCTCAGAACAATGATTTCTTGAGTATTCCTGTCTATGTTTCTTTATCAGAACTACACAAAACAGTGATATCTTGGGTATTCCTGGGTATGTTTCTTTATCAGAACTACACAAAACAGTGATATCTTGGGTATTCCTGTGTATGTTTCTTTATCAGAACTACACAAAACAGTGATATCTTGGGTATTCCTGTGTATGTTTCTTTATCGGAACTACACAAAACAATGATTTGTTGGGTATATCTCTATATGTTTCTTTATGAGAACTCCTCAGAACAACGATTTCTGGGGTATTCCTGTGTATATTTCTTTATCAGAACGCTATAAAACTATGTTTTCTTAGGTATTCCTGTGTATGTTTCTTCATCAGAACTACACAAAACAGTGATATCTTGGGTATTCCTGTGTATGTTTCTTTATCAGAACTACGCAAAACAGTGGTATCTTGGGTATTCCTGTGTGTGGTTCTTTATCAGAACTACACAAAACAATGATATCTTGGGTATTCCTGCGTGTGGTTCTTTATCAAAACTACACAAAACAGTGATATCTTGGGTATTCCGGTGTATGTTTCTTTATCAGAACTACACAAAACAGTGATATCTTGGGTATTCCTGTGTATGTTTCTTTATCAGAACTACACAAAACAATGATATCTTGGGTATTCCTGGGTATGTTTCTTTATCAGAACTACAAAAAACAACGATTTCTGGGGTATTCCTGTGTATATTTCTTTATCAGAACGCTATAAAACTATGATTTCTTAGGTATTCCTGTGTATGTTTCTTCATCAGAACTACACAAAACAGTGATACCTTGGGTATTCCTGTGTATGTTTCTTTATCAGAACTATACAAAACAGTGATATCTTGGGTATTCCTGTGTATGTTTTTTTATCAGAACTACGCAAAACAATGATATCTTGAGTATTCCTTTGTATGTTTCTTTATCAGAAATACACAAAACAGTGGTATCTTGGGTATTCCTGTGTGTGGTTCTTTATCAGAACTACACAAAACAATGATATCTTGGGTATTCCTGCGTGTGCTTCTTTATCAAAACCACACAAAACAGTGATATCTTGGGTATTCCTGTGTATGTTTCTTTATCAGAACTACACAAAACAGTGATATCTTGGGTATTCCTGTGTATGTTTCTTTATCAGAACTACACAAAACAATGATTTCTTGGGTATATCTCTATATGTTTCTTTATGAGAACTCGTCAGAACAACGATTTCTGGGATATTCCTGTGTATGTTTCTTTATCAGAACTATAAAAAACAGTGATATCTTGGGTATTCCTGTCTATGTTTCTTTATGAGAACGCCTCAGAACAATGATTTCTTGGGTATATCTCTATATGTTTCTTTATGAGAACTCCTCAGAACAACGATTTCTTGGATATTCCTGTGTATATTTCTTTATCATAACGCTATAAAACTATGATTTCTTAGGTATTCCTGTGTATGTTTCTTCATCAGAACTACACAAAACAGTGATATCTTGGGTATTCCTGTGTGTGGTTTTTTATCAGAACTACACAAAACAGTGATATCTTGGGTATTCCTGTGTGTGGTTCTTTATCAGAACTACACAAAACAGTGATATCTTGGGTATTCCTGTGTATGTTTCTTTATCAGAACTACAGAAAACAGTGATATCTTGGGTATTCCTGTGTATGTTTCTTTATCAGAACTACACAAAACAGTGATATCTTGGGTATTCCTGTGTATGTTTCTTTATCAGAACTACAAAAAACAGTGATATCTTGGGTATTCCTGTGTATGTTTCTTTATCAGAACGCCTCAGAACAATGATTTCTTGAGTATTCCTGTCTATGTTTCTTTATCAGAACTACACAAAACAGTGATATCTTGGGTATTCCTGGGTATGTTTCTTTATCAGAACTACACAAAACAGTGATATCTTGGGTATTCCTGTGTATGTTTCTTTATCAGAACTACACAAAACAGTGATATCTTGGGTATTCCTGTGTATGTTTCTTTATCGGAACTACACAAAACAATGATTTCTTGGGTATATCTCTATATGTTTCTTTATGAGAACTCCTCAGAACAACGATTTCTGGGGTATTCCTGTGTATATTTCTTTATCAGAACGCTATAAAACTATGTTTTCTTAGGTATTCCTGTGTATGTTTCTTCATCAGAACTACACAAAACAGTGATATCTTGGGTATTCCTGTGTATGTTTCTTTATCAGAACTACGCAAAACAGTGGTATCTTGGGTATTCCTGTGTGTGGTTCTTTATCAGAACTACACAAAACAATGATATCTTGGGTATTCCTGGGTATGTTTCTTTATCAGAACTACACAAAACAACGATTTCTGGGGTATTCCTGTGTATATTTCTTTATCAGAACGCTATAAAACTATGATTTCTTAGGTATTCCTGTGTATGTTTCTTCATCAGAACTACACAAAACAGTGATATCTTGGGTATTCCTGTGTATGTTTCTTTATCAGAACTATACAAAACAGTGATATCTTGGGTATTCCTGTGTATGTTTTTTTATCAGAACTACGCAAAACAATGATATCTTGGGTATTCCTTTGTATGTTTCTTTATCAGAACTACACAAAACAGTGGTATCTTGGGTATTCCTGTGTGTGGTTCTTTATCAGAACTACACAAAACAATGATATCTTGGGTATTCCTGCGTGTGGTTCTTTATCAAAACTACACAAAACAGTGATATCTTGGGTATTCCTGTGTATGTTTCTTTATCAGAACTACACAAAACAGTGATATCTTGGGTATTCCTGTGTATGTTTCTTTATCAGAACTACACACAACAATGATATCTTGGGTATTCCTGGGTATGTTTCTTTATCAGAACTACACAAAACAGTGATATCTTGGGTATTCCTGTGTATGTTTCTTTATCAGAACTACACAAAACAGTGATATCTTGGGTATTCCTGTGTATGTTTCTTTATCAGAACTACACAAAACAGTGATATCTTGGGTATTCCTGTGTATGTTTCTTCATCAGAACTACACAAAACAGTGATATCTTGGGTATTCCTGTGTATGTTTCTTTATCAGAACTATACAAAACAGTGATATCTTGGGTATTCCTGTGTATGTTTTTTTTTTATCAGAACTACGCAAAACAATGATATCTTGGGTATTCCTTTGTATGTTTCTTTATCAGAACTACACAAAACAGTGGTATCTTGGGTATTCCTGTGTGTGGTTCTTTATCAGAACTACACAAAACAATGATATCTTGGGTATTCCTGCGTGTGGTTCTTTATCAAAACTACACAAAACAGTGATATCTTGGGTATTCCTGTGTGTGGTTCTTTATCAGAACTACACAAAACAATGATATCTTGGGTATTCCTGTGTATGTTTCTTTATCAGAACTACACAAAACAATGATATCTTGGGTATTCCTCTGTGTGGTTCTTTATCAGAACTACACAAAACAATGATATCTTGGGTATTCCTGTGTGTGGTTCTTTGTCAGTACACCACATAACAAGAATTTCCAATCACCCTATATATATATACCACATCATCACCTTAATGTTTCTGTGTGTTTATCTGTTATTAGTTATGCTATCTTTATTTAATAGATCAAACTATACTTACTTGAATTGTGTTACTTTCCATTATCATGTTTGACTTTAACCAAAATTATTTTTAAACTAAACTCGGCTTTTGAAACACTAAATAAATAAGTAAGTAAAATAATACATTAAGATACTGTGATTCCTAGCTGGAAAAAATAATCAAACAATTATTAATCAAGTAGTACCAGCGAGAGATTTTCAATTCGATTATCTTATTGTCACCAAAATCATTCCTTTATTTTTAACCCTATTAGTTCTATTCATGGTTAATCGTCCCCTAGTGGCACAGCGGTATATCTGCAGATTTACAACGCTTGAAACCGGGTTTCGATACTCATGATGGGTAGAGCGCAGACAGCCCATCGTGTAACTTTCTGCTAATTTCAAACAAACAAATAGACCAAGACGTTAAGGATCCGAATAATACACAGCGCCATCTATGAATGTGTTTTAAACTAGGCTCCCGGATAAGTCATATCTAAATTTACGAACTTAGACGACGCTACAATCTGGGGTTCTATTCTTCGAAAGGAGTCCTCCGCTATTACAGAGGTATGTCTCCGGTTTTACAACGCTAAAATCAGGGATTCGCGTCCCCTCGGTGAGCTCAGTAGATAGCCCGATGTGGCTTTGCTCTAAGAAAACACACACACTCTTGGAAATGAACACGGCGGATTGCCCAATGTCACTTTGTCCTGAAAACAAACAAACAAAATTCTTAAGAAATTAAAACTTACGGATAGCAAAACCATTTTCTGCATTTTGTTTTAAATTATTATTAGCGAAAATTAGTTACCTGCACAACAGTTCTGGAATATGGTTTTCCCGGATACTTGTAACCTCCTGATGAATATCCCTACAACGTTCGTTCAACACCTTTCGTAAAGAAGTCGTTTTTGTTTTGTTTTTTTAAATAATAGCCGAAATTCGGATCCCATGGTTGAAGAATCGTTTTACTCAAAGCATATCACCATGGTATGGGACAAGATATCCATAAAACTGATCATAACAATAAGTATTTAATTCACTTTACACTTTTAAAAATCATGTCTTACCATAAACTTGGTCAGGCGGTTAGGAGACCTAAGGGTTGCAGGTTCAGGTCCCTGTTACACCAAGCATGCTCGCCCTTTCAGCAGTGGCGGTGTTATAAGTTACGGTCACTCCCACTATTCGTTGATAATAGAGTAGCCCAAGAGTTGGCGGTGGTTAGTGATGACTAGCTGCCTTCCTTCTAGTCTTACACTGCTAAATTAGTGACGGCTAGCGCAGATAACCCTCTAGTAGTTTTACGCGAAAGTCAAAAACAAACAAAGCTACTGTCAGTGAACAGTTCAATATTTATGTTTCTGCCGCCTGAGGGCGCACTTGAAGCAAATGCAACTGAGGTTTCCTGATAGCCAGTTGTTATACTCTCGTAAAGTTGACAATCGATAACGATTTCTCAATAGCGTTTCACTGATCCCGTTGTGATAAGGGTAGCGACAGGTCTCAGCCAGTCAGCCAGTATCAAAAGTCTGAAAGATGGTAAAAACAGCTTAATGAATAAGATTCTGCTCAGAGAAACCTTGCTGACAAAAACAGAACATCGTAGCAAGTCGCCACTTAACAAAAATAATTCGTTTTGGAATTTCACCAAAGCTACTGGAAGGCAAATGCGAAATTCAAAACAAACAAATATAAAATTAACTTTTTAATTCAGCAAGAGGAACCTTATATCTTTAAACGTCGTAATAAATCTCTTGGTTTGACCTTAAGTAATTAAACTTTTGTTCTGTTAAGAAACGTTTCAGTTGAACGGAACGAACCTGAGGTTGTTAAACAATGTTCCCATGATAAACTACCTGTGTCGTGCTTGTCTGCGGTTTTTACAACAAATACTGATCTCATTAACGTATGATACCATAAAACTGTCCCAGCAGTAGCAACGAATATTGCGTCACGTCTAAAACTCCTTTTAGTTACAAACGTCTCGTCCCAGTTCATGCTGAAAGATATTAAAATATAGGATGTGAGATAATGGAAGGTATAGCCCTATTTCTTATTCCCTCAGGCCCGGCATGGCCAAGTGGACAAAGCACTCGACTCGTAATCTCGTATGTGTATGCTTTATTGGAATTTTATTTTGATGCCCTCTCTCCAACTGGGTTTGGAGGAGATGCCAGTTAGTGGGATCTCATCTTCTGCTACCTGGTCGGTGTTTGAATATTTTTCGATTATTAACTTGTTTTGCACGACTTGTTATCCAATCTTCGACGTCTGTTCAGTTAGCACGCAATCGCATGCTTCATGTAATTTCGTTACATAAAGTTCGTTTACGCAAACATTTTAATTTACATTATCATAGATGTGTGTTACATGACTCATTAAGTCTTTTATTCTTAGTATCACTATAACGGTAGGTTGGTTACAAAGGGTGTACACGATTATCTGTTACGTGATTTGTTAAGGTAAACTGTGTTCTTTTGTTTGTTTGTTTTGGAATTTCGCACAAAGCTACTCGAGGGCTATCTGTGCTAGCCGTCCCTAATTTAGCAGTGTAAGACTAGAGGGAAGGCAGCTAGTCATCACCACCCACCGCCAACTCTTGGGCTACTCTTTTACCAACGAAAAGTGGGATTGACCGTCACATTATAACGCCCCCACGGCTGGGAGGGCGAGCATGTTTGTCGCGACTCGGGCGCGAACCCGCGACCCTCAGATTACGAAGCGCACGCTTTAACGCGCTAGGCCATGCCAGGCCGTGTTCTTTTGTACAATTGATTTTCATTATTTTCTTCATGTCTGTAGTGTATTTTGAATTAGATACTTACCCCTAACTATTACTTCTCTTATATTTTATAAAACGTTTTATACTTTTTATTGTACTCTTTAGCAAGGTGATATCTTGAGATGTTTGCTTTCATCATGCTAATTATTTAACAAGTGTTTAATTTAATGTACTTTTGTTTATACCCTCTCTTTGAGGTGCGATGAATAAAGAGAGAAAAAAAAAACTCGACTCGTAATCTGAGGGTCGCAGGTTCGAATCCCCGTCACACCAAACATACTCTTTCATTCGTGGGAGCGTTTTAATGTGACGGCCAAACCCACTATTCTTTGGTGAAAGAGTAGCCCAAGAGTTGGCGGTGGGTGGTGATGACTAGCTGCCTTCCCTCTAGTCTTACACCACAAAATTAGGGACGGCTAGCACAGATAGCTCTCATGTAGCTTTGCGTGAAATTAAACCAAACCAAACTTATGCCTCCACCCCTCATATATGTATATACTTCTAACGGTCTGACAGTGCTATGAAGGTTTATCAGCTGTGATCTAACACTCTTTAAAATGTGTTTCTGTATGGTTTGAGTTACATATTGCTTTGTTTTACAGTAAGGATTTTTATTTTAATTGAATGCTGCAAGATAGTGAATAATCATCATGAAACCAGTTCGGTTTCTTTATAAATATTGGAGGCCAAAAAATACTCAGGCTCTGATAACCCTTAGTAACACTGTATTAATAGGATGTGTTCTACTTCACGCTGCTTCTAATAAAGTCGTTATATTAACATGTTCTCAAATACATAACAAACTGTATACTGACAACGAAAACTTTTTAAAACTCGCCAAAATACCTTTTTCATTCATTCGTTCGCCAAAAGTGTCATCGAAGAAATAAAGACAAAAAAGAGAAACACGTGTTGTTTTCACACATTTGTTTTAACGTTTAGAACTAAACAAGAAAATGGGTCATCTGGACTCTGTCCACCACGAGTATCGAAGCCAGGTTTCTAGCGTTGTGAGTCCGCAGACATGCCGCTGTGCCGCTAGAAGGCTGGATCCTTGTTATTCATCAATATTCAAATTTTATGTCTACCCGTACCCCTGGTGGGAATTTTTGGTTGGGACCCTTGAGCAGGGGATCATGAGATCAAAACACGTTGCTTCTTAATTTAATAACCACTTCACCATGGACAGGTGGATTAAGGCGTTCGACTCGTAATTTGTGGGTCGCGGGTTCGAATCCCCGTCGCACCAAACATACTCGCCCTTTCAGCCGTGGAGGTGTTACAATGTGACGATCAATCCACCTATTCGTTGGTAAAAGAGTAGCCCAAGAGTTGGCGGTGGGTGATGACGACTAGCTGCCTTCCTATAGTATTACACTACTAAATTAGGGACGACTAGCGCAGGTAGCCCTCGTGTAGCTTTGCGCGAAATTAAAAAAAAAACAGACAAACTTATCATTAAAGTAACTTACGTGTTACGAAACCATATCTGATTCGTTGGGTTGAACCGAATACTCACCCAGAAGACGAGTCCTTAAACCAGTTTAAACACATAGCTGTACAACGAGCTATCCGTGTTCTGCCCATCATGGGTATTGAAACCAGAATTTCGTCGTTGTAAGCCTGCAGACTTACCATTAGGCCAACGTTTTCAAAACGATGTTTTTTTATAATTTCTTTGTTTATTTGTTTTAAACTATTATCGTGTTGTTATAGGTCTACATATGTTCTGCATGTTACACAATATATTTTATTCGTAATTTTAAACTGCTACACCACGAGATTTAGCAGTTTTACCCGGAATAAGTATTAATATCTGAGAATCGAATAAGAGGGTAAAGGTTGTTTTTTAAATGGAAGTTTTGTTTGTTGTAACCGTGTAAATCGTAGGGATCGAGCCCTGAATTTTAATGTCAGAAGTCCTGAAGCTTATCGTGTTCCCAGTGGGGACATTCGATGAAGTCCCCCACTGGTACAGCGGGAAGTCTACGGATTTACGACGCTAAAATCAGGAGTTTGATTCCTCTTAGTGGACTCAACAGATAGCCCAATGTAGCTTTGCTATAAGAAAAAAAAACACATTCAATGGAACGTTTCTCTTGTTCGATGTTAAACATAAAGATATACACAGTGGGCCATCTCTGCTGCTCCCATCGCGGGCATCAAAACTCCGATATTAACGTTATAAATTCTGTAGTTTAGCGCTGTGCCAGTGGGAACATTGAGTGGAAGGACATTTGGACATTGGCTCGAGTTGAATAATCTGTGTATTTACTACATTCGCTTTTTAAACTTAGGTAACCATTGTAACAACACATTTATAGCTGTTAGACAAACATTCCTTGTTGTTTGTCAGTATGCAAGAGTATATTGTTGTGATTAAGGCAGATAAAAATCATAATTAAAACAACAATACTATGGGATCAGCAGACAGTTTTATTATAACCCTAAAGGGGTGGGAATAGGATGAATCACTCTTTTTGCATGTGATGAATATCTCGTTTGGATATAATCAATCACCGTAAAAAACGTTGTTGTTTTTTTCCAGCATAATTCTGTCTATATAATTACTTCGAAATTTCTCATTTTGGGTAGTATTCATTTAAAATAGGTTTCACTTTCGTTACACTTCTGATGCACTTAACAAAGTTTTGGTTTACTATTAGCCCTAACCTATTTAGAGCCAGGAGTGGCTTAGTGATCTCCAGCACTATAAATTCTAAGGTTCTTGGTTCGCTTCTCGTTTTCAAAAAGTCATATTCCATAACTTGATTCTATTGGTGCGTTATAAGTATTACGGTCAACACCCCTAATTGCTCATACAAGAGTGGTCCAAGAGATTTCAGTTGATGCTCTTGACTGGCTGTCGAATCGCTTGTTTAACCGAGAACATAATACAAACAATACAAACTATGGAGTGCAAATATTTATAAAACAAAAAAAAAATGACTAAACATTTCCAATTTTTAGGCTTAAGTGATAATGTAATGAAGAAAGTAAACATTTTTGAGTCTCTATGTCTACTGCTGGGTATGAACTCTAAAATTCAGAAGTTTGTTTGTTTTGAATTTCGCACAAAGCTACACGAGGGCTATCTGCCCTAGCCGTCCCTAATTTAGCAGTGTAAGACGAGAGGAGGCAGCTAGTCAGCACCACCCACCGCCAACTCTTGGGCTACTCTTTTACCAACGAAAAGTGAGATTGATCGTCACATTATAACGAACCCACGGCTGAAAGGGCATGTTTGGTGTGACGGGGATTCGAATCCGCTACCCTCGGATTACGAATCGAGTGCCTTAACCACCTGGCCATGTCGAGCTCTGTTTGTTTGGAGTTAAGCACAAAGTTACAGAGTTGGGTCTCTCTCTGCTTAGCCCATTACGTGTATCGAAACCCGGTTTCTAGCGATGTAAGTCCGCAGACATATCATTGTGCCACTAGGGAACCTGAAATTCAAAAATCAAAAGTCTTCAAAATTGTGGCTGAGCCACCAGAGGCCATCTTGCTTAGGCTTAGTTATCCTTGGCACATACCTGACGATACGGTCGAAATTACGTAATGAACTCGTAAAGCGAGATAGAAATTTCCGTACAACAGCCCGTGACGCTCAAATGAGAATCATTAAGAACGTCTTGCAAAATGCGGTGGCGTTGCGAAACACCGAGATGTTGCGACGCTTGCGGAAACAAAAGAAAATATGACAGGTGAGTTTTCCAAATAATTAATAATAATAATAAAAAAGAGAGATAAAAAGTTATTCGCTGAACAAATGAAGTATTTTATCGCTTTTTGAGCAACAGAAGAATGGCCGAGACAGGTGAGTCCACGAAAGTGATTTGAATGACAAGAGAACCCTAGTCCGTCTCGGCGCGAGCTACCGCACCGACTAATTAGGACTATTTTCATTCGTTCGGTCTTTTTTACGCGCCACTTGCAACAATACGCTATTCGCTTAGGTTGTATCGTATCCTGACACAGTATGAACAGTAATGACGTTATGTTACATTCAAAATATCCGTGTTTCAGCGTGTATCGGCCAAAACGTGGCTATCCGAGATCGTTCATCGTTCATTAGGCTAGCTGCTGGGTTCAAACCAACAAACACCGGTTACACCAAGACGATCTGATTAGCCCGAAGATCCTTAAAACCACCAGGAGATCTTAGATAAAACGTTTCCTTCCCCTTAAAATCTGCCGCACTGTCACAACAATGTCATATATCTTAACTGGTGTACACGTCAGCTCCGCGGTCACGTAACTGTGGCTAGAGGCATCGTGGGCACGTTTTCCAAATGCCAGGTAAAGCTCGCGCTGAGAACCGCCGTTCCACAAGCATACCTTGACGCGTTTTTCTTGAAAATGGCGGGACTTGTTAGAGGAATAATAAGTCGGTTTATTTCATTTCGGATCACATTATAAACTAATGGTTGTCCACGTAGCTGGCGCGTGAGAAACGACGTGGAACGTTTCTTCCACAGCTGAGAGGGTAATATTTCCTGTGCACTCTCGAATTTTTCACGTAAGTCATTTCGAAGATGTGTAAGAATACTTTGTGGCCGTAATGTTCTCGTTAATAATTGTATAAAAATTCACACAAAATATCGAGAGCAGATATTTACAAAACATGAACAATCTGGCTAAACAGTTCCGTTTTTTTATAGGCTTAATATGAAGTGGGAATACGAAAAAAAAGTAAAGATTTTGAGTTTCAGGTGTGTCTTTTCCAAATATGATGACGTGTAAGAAAACATGTGACACAAGATAACTTTTTTTTGCTTAAAATATATTTGAAACTTTATTACTGATCCGAATCTAAATCACAATATAAGATATTGATTTTCTGTTTTCTGAATTTTAAACGTTTACTAGCGTTTTTCTCTCTAATCAACCAACTTGGAAGAACTGGATATCCTCAGATAATGTTTATAGTGTTATTCTCAAATATCCCCATAAAGTGTTTACAGTGTCACATTCAAGAACTCTAGTGAAATCCAGGTTATTCAAAGTTTCCATCTGCATACTTAAACAGTGCTAAATCAAGGTCTCCGGGTTCGTTGTTAACCCTTCCATATTAAAAACACCCCAGTTTTACAGCAAGTTTGTTTGTTTGTTTGAATTTCGCGCAAAGCAACATGAGGGCTATCTGCGCTAGCCGTCCCTAATTTAGCAGTGTTAAACTAGAGGGAAGACAGCTAGTCGTCACCACTAACCGCCAACTCCTGGGCTACTCTTTTTACTAACGAATAGTGCGATTGACCGTCACATTATAACGCCCCCACGGCTTAAAAGGTGTACATGTTTGGTGTGATGGGGATTCACAGCAAGCTCCGACTCGTTTAGAGTCCCCATGTTCAGTATTCCCCGGTTCGAACCTGTCACTGTTTTAACTAGCAATTTAACTTCCAGTAAACACTGTTCACATCAGTATTTCCGTTAGCACAGTAAACACTATCCAAACCACCACCTTCATTGTCACAGTAAACACTGTTCACATCAGTATTTCCGTTAGCACAGTAAACACTATTCAAACCACCACCTTCATTGTCACAGTAAACACTGTTCACAACAGCACCTTCATTTGTCTAATCTTACATTTCTACTATCACAACAAGTACTTGTCCAGCTCTACACTTTAGTTTCAAAGTAAACAAAAATTGTCTAACCTACATATTTAGTATCACATTATTTTAGTTCAGTTTAGTACCTTTAGTATCCTATCAAACACTTGTCCAACCCTACACTTCTGTTATCACATTAAGATACATCAATATAGTACCTTTAGTGTCCCATCAAACACTGTCGTATTAAGCAAAGTTCGGCTTGGTAATTACCTTCATTTTTTATCCATTGTACAAAAGGCATCAGAAGGCTTAGTTGTTATGGGTAACAACATTAAATATTCTTGTATTTGTGTGTGCACGCGTGTGTAAATACTGAGATGAAATATTTAGGGATTACCGTGTATTCAAACAGCTATTGGCGTGACAGGATTACCAAATAGCATGACATGGTCATCAGATAGCGTTGCTAAGACATCATATGGTATGGTAGTGTCATTAATGGTCATCAAATAAGCGTGGTAGAGTCATCAGATGTCATATCAACATAATCAATGTCACCAAATACAAAGAAATATAAGACCATATCTTCGCAAAAAAGATGTTCATATCTTTTAACGTGGACAACCGATACTCAAAGCCTTAAAGTGGCTATAAATATAAATATAAGAAAATTAAATACATGAAAGGAGAAAAAAAAATATTGATCACTAACCAATGACCAGTATGGTCGTATTTTCACATACACACACACACACACACACATATATATATATATTATTGTTATTGAGTTTTTATTTTTCACCTTTTCAGGTAAAAACATCTTTTCATTCTGTCATAAAGCATCTTAAAGTATAATTTACTTGCAATAGATTTTAATCGTGGAATTATTATGTTGTACTTTAAGTTTGTTTGTTTTTGAATTTCACGCCAAGCTTCACGAGGGTTATCTGCGCTAGCCGTCCTTAATTTCGCAGTGTAAAACTAGAGGAAGATAGCTAGTCATCACCACCCACCGCCAACTCTTGGGCTACTCTTTTACCAACGAATAGTGGGATTGGCCGTAACATTATAACGCCCCCACGAGTGAAAGAGTATGTTTGGTGTGACGGGGATTCGAATTCCGCGACCCTCAGATTACGAGTCGACTACCTTAACCCACCTGGCCATGCCGGGCCTGTACTTTAAGTAAAACCTTAGTAAAGATAGAATTTTTCCTGTCAAACTAACGAGACAATTTCCATTTGAAAATAATGGTTTGTGATCAATAGTGTACTGACGTCATTGCGATTACTCTGTGGGTCTATTACACAGGTTCGTCATTGTTTTAAAAATGTCCCATTAGTCCATGCGATCGATTGGTACTGACTGAGATAATTTTAGTGTTTACGTCTGTCCTTAGAGAAGGATTAGAAAATTTGATTTTTAAGTGTCCTAATCGAGTTTGCACTTTGCCAACAACGGCAACCCAACAAACGCCTTGATGTGTACGAGTGAAGCATATATACGGCGGCGGGCGGAGCTATCCTGCGGTCCCGAAGCTTTTATCAGGCGGCAGATCACAGAGGAGGTGTCAGCGTCCGCGACCCCCTCCTGATCTCCGTGAAGTGGCGGTGCGAACTCCCGGCTCGAGGAATTCGCACGCGCAGCAGGGCATCCGATCGGAATCGTGGTTAGTCGTGTTTGTAGTCGAACATGAATCAAGTCGATGATATTAGCTATACAGAAACAGGTGTAGCGATTAGGAACAGCGTGCGTTCACAGGTGAGGGGAAACAGCCTCACATCGAATGTCGTCAAATATTTACATTCAACATACACATTGAAAAGTTGGCCAACGGCTCTGAAGGCTTTTTTAATGGTTAGAGGCGTGAATGGAAACATACGTCGACAGATCTCTGATTTAATCTAGGCCTAGTCGGGGTCAACAGATCGTCTTTGATACTGTGTTCTGGGTATCATTAGAGGACTAGATAAACGGACAGATAAACATTTCATCACCAGTGATGAGAACCCACACTCCTTCATTTTCCCGTGAAGAAACTTCCGTTTAGCCACTTCAGGTAGTGACATCTTGAAAGTTTAGCCACTTCAGGTAGTGACATCTTGAAAGTTTAGCCACTTGAGGTAGTGACATCTTGAAAGTTTAGCCACTTCAACTAGTGACATCTTGAAAGTTTAGCCACTTCAACTAGTGACATCTTGAGAGTTTAGCTACTTCAACTAGTGACATCTTGAAAATTCAGCTACTTCAACTAGTGACATCTTGATAGTTTAGCCACTTCAGCTAGTGACATCTTGAAAGTTTAGCCACTTCAACTAGTGACATCTTGAAAGTTTAGCCACTTCAACTAGTGACATCTTGAAAGTTTAGCTACTTCAACTAGTGACATCTTGATAGTTTAGCCACTTCAACTAGTGACATCTTGATAGTTTAGCCACTTCAACGAGTGACATCTTGATAGTTTAGCCACTTCAACGAGTGACATCTTGAAAGTTTAGCTACTTCAACTAGTGACATCTTGAAAGTTTAGCTACTTCAACTAGTGACATCTTGAAAGTTTAGCTACTCAACTAGTGACATCTTGATAGTTTAGCTACTCAACTAGTGACATCTTGAAAGTTTAGCTACTCAACTAGTGACATCTTGAAAGTTTAGCTACTTCAACTAGTGACATCTTGATAGTTTAGCTACTTCAACTAGTGACATCTTGATAGTTTAGCTACTTCAACTAGTGACATCTTGAAAGTTTAGCTACTTCAACTAGTGACATCTTGAAAGTTTAGCTACTTCAACTAGTGACATCTTGAAAGTTTAGCTACTTCAACTAGTGACATCTTGATAGTTTAGCTACTTCAACTAGTGACATCTTGAAAGTTTAGCTACTTCAACTAGTGACATCTTGAAAGTTTAGCTACTTCAACTAGTGACATCTTGAAAGTTTAGCTACTTCAACTAGTGACATCTTGAAAGTTTAGCTACTTCAACTAGTGACATCTTGATAGTTTAGCTACTTCAACTAGTGACATCTTGAAAGTTTAGCTACTTCAACTAGTGACATCTTGAAAGTTTAGCTACTCAACTAGTGACATCTTGAAAGTTTAGCTACTTCAACTAGTGACATCTTGAAAGTTTAGCTACTTCAACTAGTGACATCTTGATAGTTTAGCTACTTCAACTAGTGACATCTTGAAAGTTTAGCTACTTCAACTAGTGACATCTTGATAGTTTAGCTACTTCAACTAGTGACATCTTGATAGTTTAGCCACTTCAACGAGTGACATCTTGAAAGTTTAGCTACTTCAACTAGTGACATCTTGAAAGTTTAGCTACTTCAACTAGTGACATCTTGATAGTTTAGCTACTTCAACTAGTGACATCTTGAAAGTTTAGCTACTTCAACTAGTGACATATTGATAGTTTAGCCACTTCAACGAGTGACATATTGAAAGTTTAGCTACTTCAACTAGTGACATCTTGATAGTTTAGCCACTTCAGCTAGTGACATCTTGAAAGTTTAGCCACTTCAACTAGTAACATCTTGAAAGTTTAGCCACTACAGCTAGTGACATCTTGAAAGTTTAGCCACTTCAACTAGTGACATCTTGAGAGTTTAGCCACTTCAACTAGTGACATCTTGAAAGTTTAGCCACTTCAGCTGGTGACATCTTAAAAGTTTAGCCACTTCAACTAGTGACATCTTGAAAGTTTAGCCACTTTAACCAGTGACATCTTGATAGTTTAGCCACTTCAGATAGTGACATCTTGAAAGTTTAGCCACTTCGGATAGTGACATCTTAAAAGTTTAGCCACTTCGGATAGTGACATCTTGAAAGTTTAGCCACTTCGGATAGTGATATAATGAAAATTTAGCCACTTCATGATCCCCAAAGGAACTAATTCGATGAAAATTACGACTTACAAAATGGTCGTTTCCGTACAAATTTGTGTAATTTTGCAGAAAGGTTGAAAAATCCTACATCTTTATTTTGTCGTGTGGAACCATTCACTTCATGAAACTACATCAGGTTGGTTCCCAAAAAGGACTAAACCCAAGAATCCAGCGCAACCCTAGAATAGGGAACCCAAGAAAGTGTGTTTTGGCATTTCGCGTGTGTAACGTAAACCCAATAGTGAGTTGTCGTTAAACGCACGTTTAGTAACTACAATATCGTATCGAATACAATTACATACTTTGGTAGAAATTAATTATTGTTCTAAATGCAACGGAATTTTGTGTTTACTTAAACACAGACACATATACGTATATTGCCTTAAAATAGCTATCTTCTCAAGTAAAGTCAGCCGTGGGGGCGTTATAATATTACGGTCAATCCCATTATTCGTTAGTAAAAGAGTAGCCCAAGAGTTGGCGGTGAGTGGTGATGACTAGCTGCCTTCCCTCTAGTCTTACACTGCTAAATTAGGGACGGCTAGCGCAGGTAGCCCTCCTGTGTCTTTGCGTCAAATTAAAACGACACAAACAAACAAACAATTCACAGTAAGTGGTCAAAATGAACGCTTATCCAAAACTATCCTAATGTACATGCCAATTATTCCAGGTAAATGTGTGTGAATGTTTTCAGTTTTTCTATTTAGTTTCCTAAAATTCAGAAAACGCTTTAAATATTCGGTCATACTTCTTGTATATCCTTAATTAAACTCAGTTTGGTGATTCTATAAGCAAGTGCAGGGGCTGACATTCACTGGTTTAAATTCATTATACAACAGGCTACGAAGCCGTCACTAGACGTGATAAGTAGCAAGTAAATTGAAGAATAGGATGTGAGTGGTCGTATTTTGAGTGGGTTTTGCATCCCTAGTTAATTCTTTCCTTGAATAATGCGTATGTCCGGGCACATCCAGGAAAATCCACTCATGCACTGGAAAAGGAAGAGCACTCCAGTAAAGTGAATGATGAAGGAGACAAGAAACGGGAGGGCCCTAGGTGGGCCTAACAGGCCCACTTTATCTAAATTAAAGATTTATGCGAAGGTTCAGGGTATAAAACAAACAAACATTTTTTTATAAATTCAAAGGCGCTAATTAAAAAAAAACAGTCAAAACTTGGATTAACTCTGCAACTTTTAAAAATATGGTTTTCTTTTATAACGAAGGTCGCCGTGGAGAATCGAACCCTGGATTTGGTCGTTTTATTCCCCCAGATCTACCGCTGTTTTAGTGGCAGGATTTCGTGTATTTGTTTGTTTGTTCGAAATAAGCACAAAGCAACACAATGGGCTATCTATGCTCTGCCCATCATGGGTTTCGAAAACCGGTTTTTATCGGTGTAAGTTTGCAGAAATACCGTTGAGCTACTGGGAGGGGCAGCGGAAAGATAAAAATGGATTAAAGTTTTGAAAAGACTGGTTGGCTTTTTGTTTCGCTGTAGACACTATAGAGTATGAACTGTGTCTAAAATGAAATAGGTAAAACAGTTGGTAACACAAGCCTGTGAATTTAAAGTTCATAAAAGGTTTAGTTTTAATAACGGGTTATCCATAATTCAGCTACGCAAATTTCGAAAATAATATTTTTTCTATCACGTAAATTTTTTTTTTACAAATTGGGAAGAAAAAAAAACTCGTACACAGATCAAATTATTATTTCGTTTTCCACAAAGAACATTTTTATTACATTGTTTGTTATCTTTGGTCTCCAGAATAAACGATAAGACTCTCACGTCGCGATTTGTCTAGAGAAATTTATAGCCAGCGGTTGTCAACATTTTGAGCATATGAAAATAGGGCCTGGCATGGCCTAGCGCGTTAAGGTGTGCGCTTCGTAATCTGAGTGTCGCGAGTTCGCGCCCGAATCGCGCTAAACATGCTCGCCCTCCCAGCCGTGGGGGCGTTATAATGTTACGGTCAATCCCACTATTCGTTGGTAAAAGAGTAGTCCAAGAGCTGGTGGTGGGTGGTGATGACTAGCTGCCTTCCCTCCAGTCTTACACTGCTAAATTACGGACGGCTAGCGCAGATTGTCCTCCTGTAGCTTTGCGCGAAATTCAAAAACAAACAAACAGTTGTTTAGAAATTCAGCGGTTGAAGCTTAAACACAGACATTTTATTCCAAAAAATTCAAATTTGAAAATTTCGGAATTGTTGCCTCACACATAATTGCTCCGAGACAGTTTAAATTACAACAAACTTATTTTTCTTACATTCGATAAATGATCTAACGTTTATATCATCGCGATTTTAAAACCACAGGCACACCAGATTTGTTAAACTCTCATATAATTAAAAATAATAATAAATAAAATTTAAAAAAACGCGCTTAAATTGTTTTGAACCTTCTCAAAAGAGCAAAAAAAGTCGCTTGTCAGTTTGGCGATTGGGCAGGTCTTCAAATCTCAATTCCTCTAGCTGGCCAATGACTGGACAGGTTAAGGAAGCGTTGCAGACAGAGGGAGGGAACACTGTAGTGCGCAATTTATCTTTGTCAAGTAATTATTCGAATACAACTTAAAGAACTGTGTTTTAAGACAAACTGTAAATATCAAACATACAATAAGGTGCACAGAAACTGGAACAACTTAATATTTTTACTGCTTCTGACCGGGACAGAAAAAAAAAAAAAGGCTAGAAATCGGGACGTCTGGTAACCCTATATACAAGTTTATTGGATAAGAGTAATCAACAAGGATACTGGTGCTTGGCGCGACATTAAACGCCACTTTTGTTTGGCGTCAATTTCATGAAATAACAATTGAGATGGCAGTTGAACTCCAGCTCTCCATCCATTTGATTATCCACGATGTTTGGGAGTAGGGTGAGGGTACATCTGAGTTCCCCTATCAAGTCTCATCGAAATTTATTCAACTGGTCCTCACATTGTGTATCCTACATCCATTTCTTTTGCCATCTTACAACGGCAAACCCGTAGTGAACTATTATAAAACGGGACGTGTTTATTTGTTTTGAATTTCGCGCAAAACTATACGAGGGCTATCTGCACTAGCCGTCCCTAATTTAGCAGTGTAATACTAAAGGGAAAACAGCTAGCCCTCACTACCCACCGCCAACTCTTGGGCTACTCTTTTACCAACGAATAGCAAGATTGACCGTCCAATAATAAAGCCCCAATGGCCAGAAGGACTGCCATGTTTAGTGTGACCGGGATTCAAACCCGTGATCCTTAGATTATGAGTCGAGTGCCCTAACCACCTGGCCATTCTGGGCCAAAACGGAACATATATTATACTGCGAACTTGCGTGTACGAAGTAGAATCACTATCAATACTTCTGACTTTATATCAGTTTTTTAATGGATATTTTCTGCAAATTAAAGGCGTAACAATAATCATATAATCAGTGATGTCATGTCGTCTACCAATGTGAAAAATAAAAGTAAAAATTCCTATAAATTCCTGAAATCTGTTCCTGAACGACAGTATGTTAAATAAAGCCAGTTCTATTCCTCATTCTTAGTCGTCAGAGAAACTAGCTTTAATACCAAAACCAAAAAAGAGAAGAAATGGACAGCCTCTCACTTTCATGTTGGTCCGATTCCATTTCCCTTGTTTTCATGGCGGTGCCTTTATTCCTCAGCTCGTGAGTGGTGACGAGCATACGTATTGCACGTGCATCTCGTACAGCAGTCCATTGTGATTAGCTAGAAGGCAAGCAATGAGTAGATACAACGCTCACACGTTCCTTTGACTATCCCAAATCAATACGAGTTGGGCCTTTTCGATGAATCACTTCTCACTCTGTGTGTGCGTGTGTTTTAAAACCTCGTTTTTCTTTTCTAGAGGAAGAAATGAAATAAAGAAAAATATATGGGTTTTTCAACTTTTCTTTTTAGTTTGAATTTGAAAAGTCCTTTCGAAGTATCAACCGACTCACCATCAGTTTGACAATATTAAATATTCCCAGCTTCTGATTGGCTCACTCTGAAGTCTTATGATACTAAATTCCTGTTTCGATACCCACGTGGCGGGCACAGCACAGATAGCACATCATGTCGCTCCTCGTTTAAGACTGATGTTCCATTACTTGTGACGTAATGTTTTACATTCGTTAAATGTGTTTACTTTTTAATATCTTGGTGTTTAAGCACGTGCTTAGTACGTCCACGAGCTACATAGCCCAGTCACTGACCTTTGAGGGTTTAGGTGTGGCAGTTCCTAATTTAGAACCATCGACTAAAATGAAGGTAACATCCGCCGTCACAAGGTCCATATGTCAGACTTTGAACTAGATAATATGATTGGCTGTCACTCTTATCACACCTCCATAATTGAAAGTGAGGGGCATGTTTGTCGGCATCGTCACTAGAGCTCTTAAACCTTTGGCGTTCAACTAAACGCTTTTTTATCATGTGCCGAGAGAATCTCTAAAGGTTTCACGTGGATTTCAGTTTGGCCCTCTGGTGACCGAATTTGGCGCACTGCAATATTGGATATGATACGTGAACACGCAAAAATGTGAGTAATCCAGTTTATCGTGTATATCTATACGATACTTTTTTACTATCGACTGCCTGAGTAAAAATTAGCGATTGTCGAATTAAGTGACACGTCACACCCGTTCTTTGTATGTGAGCCAAATCAAATGAGTCCTTGAAATGGCTTTTGTTAATTTGCTAATAGAACAATAAACATTCTTCTTTCATTTTCATTGAGGCCCCGGCATGGCCAGGTGGTTACGGCACTCGACTCGTAATCCGAGGGTCACGGGTTCGAATCCCTGTCACACCAAACATATTCGTCATTTCAGCCGCGGGGGCGTTATAATGTGACGGTCAATCCCACTATTCGTTGGTGAAAGAGTAGCCCAAGAGTTGGCGGTGGTTGGTGATGACTAGTTCCCTTCCCTCTAGTCTTTCGCTACTAAATTAGGGGGAGACTTGTGTAGATAGCCCTCGTGCAGCTTTGCGCGAAATTCAAAACAAACCAATAAAACATCAGATATTCTCTACGTCATTAGATTGTATTATTTATATGTTCCAGTCTTAAATTGCGGTGGTAATAGGGACAGATAAAGATAGCTACGTACACAATCAACATCCAGACTTGTTTACCTGCTGTTTCTGTTGGTAACAAATGAGGTGTAAAGACATAGGATAAGATGAACCTAACAACGAAAATAATTGGTTTGTTTTGAATTTCGCGCAAAGCTATACGAGGGCTATCTGCGCTAGTCGTCCCTAATTTAGTAGTGAAAGACTAGAGGGAAAGGCAGTTGGTCATCACCGCCCACCGCTACTCTTTTACCAACGAATAGTGGGATTGACCGTCACATTATGACGCCCCCACGACTGTAAGGGCGAACATGTTTGGTGTGACGGGGATTCGAACCCGCAACCTCAGATGACGAGTCGAACGCCTTAACCCACCTGGCCATGCCGAGCCATCTGATATTTAACAAAGCCGTGGACTATTCCAAGAGACTGAGTGTTTATACTGTAATAATAATATAAGGAATCTGTCGAATTGGTCATTAGAATAGAGTTGATTCGCAGACGAAATAATAAATGTTGACAAAGATGAAAGATAATATTTAAACTGTTTTGATAACTTAAAGAAATATTTATATTACAGTGGCTGAAATGGAAGAAGATATGATTAAGGTCATTAATCAGCGCCATCTGTGCAATATCTCATTTTATAACATTAAAAGTTTTTTTATCAAATTTAATCGGAAATATATTTACTAACAACAAACGAGACAAGCTAAATAATGTTTAGTCTGGTGTGTGTGTTAAAGCTTTGGTTAGTGAGACTCATTGTATGTTTGACCTGAAAATTGTTATTTGTAAGTTTTGTTCATTTTTCCAGTTTCTTTGTGAATACGACGGAACAAAATCATAAACCTTACTCGATTGAACGAAGTAACAAATACGAGGACAAAAAGACTGTGACTCATAAGTATTTAAAAAGAACCGAAACGTCGTGACTAATAAATAAACGAAATGTTCAGAGACTGTACTATTGGTAACAAACTTAAAGGGCCCAAGCATAAGTAATATCTAGTCCAAAAGAACCGAAACGTCGTGACTGACCCGGTTTCTAGCAGTATAAGTACCCAGACACGCCGCTGTGCCACTAGGGGGCATGTATGTAAAGTATTTTTTATGTGTATATAGTTAGATATAATTTTTATGTGTATATAGATAAATTTGAATTGTATCTTTATTAGAGAAAATAATTCTAAAATGTACAATTAATTAACCAAAGACAGTAAAAAAAATGAATTTTGTGATTTAAAGTTTTTGCTGCGAATTGATATTTAGAGAAACAAACGATTGGACGAATCAAACCAATCTGAGAGCTTTTGAAAACGAGCGAATTTTATGAAGGGCATTGTTGGTTGCCATATTGTAAATCATCTCGCGTACTTAAGGGTAGAACTCAATAATAAAAAATGTCCAGCATGGCCAGGTGGGTTAAGGCGTGCGACTCGTAATTCGAGGATCGCGGGTTAGCATCCCCGTCACACCAAACATGCTCGCCCTCTCAGCCGTGGGAGCGTTATAATGTGACGGTCAATCCCACTATTCGTTGGTAAAAGAGTAGCCCAAGCGTTGGCGGTGGTTGGTGATGACTAGCTGCCTTTCCTCTAGTCTTACAGTCCAAAATTAGGGACGGCTAGCGCAGATAGCTCTCGTGCAGCTTTGCGCGAAATTCAAAACAAACAAACGATAATAAAAAAAATATAAAATCAACTAATGTGTAACTTTCTTCCACACTGCTTACGAATAATCTTATGGTGGATGGTAAGAAATATTAGTGGCAAACAAATTCAATAATTTGCAATTCTTTACTTCCCGTAGTCGACTTCGTATTTGATTTATTTATTATCGTTTAGAAGCCATGAAACGTTTCCCAATTAAAATGCCGAATCTATAAAAGAAAACGAATATTGAATTAGGTTCACATCGAGCAAATGGTGACGTAATATTGACATATAAATAAAGAGGAGTTGTGACATTTCAGAACATTCCCACATGAGAACAGTATTAGGCCTAACTTTACTGTAACCGTTTGGTTCTATGTATGACACATTTTGTATGTATGTTTCTGTTACTACGAGACAGTTCAAATGAACGTATTTCATGTAAGTACAGAAGAGTTATAAATATTTATTTGTTAATACATTTTACTGCATGTATTAATACGCGTAATTCTATTGAGGTTACATGATACGCGCGTAAAGTTATTTAGAACGACTGATTTTATACCAACACTTATACATATAGCGAAAACACTTTAGACCTAATATAATAAACCAAAGAAGAAGGTTATTACTTCTGTGGTGTTATTGGGTTTATGGATGAAAACACCACTTATAGAGAAGACATTGTGTGGAAGTTAGGTCTACGTTAGATTTGCTGTTGGGATTATATGTGTATTTGATGCATGTAAATATACATAGTGATGTATATCTGTGTATGATGTATATATATAATGTATATATCTGTATGATGTGTATATATAGTGATGTATATCTGTGTATGGTGTATATATATAGTGATGTATATCTGTGTATGATGTGTATATATAGTGATGTATATCTGTGTATGATGTATATATATAGTGATGTATATCTGTGTATGATGTATATATATAGTGATGTATATCTGTGTATGATGTGTATATATAGTGATGTATATCTGTGTATGATGTATATATATAATGTATATTTGTGTATGATGTGTATATATAGTGATATATATCTGTGTATGATGTATATATATAGTGATGCATATCCGTGTATAATGTATATATATAGTGATGTATATCTGTGTATAATGTATATATATAGTGATGTATATCCGTGTATGATGCATATATAGAGTGATGTATATCTGTGTATGATGTGCATATATATAATGCATATCCGTGTATGATGTATACATAACGTATATCCGTGTATGATGTATATATATAGTGATATATATCCGTGCATGATGCGTATATATAGTGATGTATATTTGTGTATGATGTATATATATAGTGATGCATATCCGTGTATGATGTATATACAGAGTGATGTATATCTGTGTACGATGTGTATATATAGTGATGCATATCTGCGTATGATGTGCATATATAGAGTGACGTATATCTGTGTATGATGTGCATATATAGTGATGTATATCTGTGTATGATGTGCGTATATATAGTGATGTATATCCGTGTATGACGTATATATAGAGTGATGCATATCTGTGTATGACGTGCATATATATGACGTATATCTGTGTATGACGTGTATATATAGTGATGTATATCTGTGTATGATGTATATATAGAGTGATGCATATCCGTGTATGATGTATATACAGAGTGACGCATATCTTTGCGTATGATGCGTATATATAGTGATGTATATCTGTGTATGATGTATATATAGAGTGATGTATATTTGTGTATGATGTGTATATATAGTGATGTATATTTGTGTATGATGTGTATATATAGTGATGTATATTTGTGTATGATGTATATATAGAGTGATGTATATCTGTGTATGATGTATATATAGAGTGATGTATATTTGTGTATGATGTATATATAGAGTGATGTATATCTGTGTATGATGTATATATAGAGTGATGTATATTTGTGTATGATGTGTATATATAGTGATGTATATCTGTGTATGATGTGCATATATAGAGTGATGCATATCTGTGTATGATGCGCATATATAGTGACGTATATCTGTGTATGATGTGTATATATAGTGATGTATATCTGTGTATGATGTATATATAGAGTGATGTATATCCGTGTATGATGTATAGAGTGACGTATATCTGCGTATGATGTATATATATAGTGACGTATATCCGTGTATGATGTATATATATAGTGATGCATATCCGTGTATGATGTATATATATAGTGATGTATATCTGTGTATGATGTATATATATAGTGATGTATATCTGTGTATGATGTATATATAGAGTGATGTATATTTGTGTATGATGTATATATAGAGTGATGTATATTTGTGTATGATGTGTATATATAGTGATGTATATTTGTGTATGATGTGTATATATAATGTATATCTGTGTATGATGTGTATATAGAGTGATGTATATCTGTGTATGATGTATATATAGAGTGATGTATATTTGTGTATGATGTGTATATATAGTGATGTATATTTGTGTATGATGTGTATATATAATGTATATCTGTGTATGATGTGTATATATAATGATGTATATCTGTGTATGATGTATATATAATCTATATCTGTGTATGATGTATATATAATCTATAACTGTGTATGATGTATATATAATGTATATCTGTGTATGATGTATATATAATGTATATCTGTGTATGATGTATATATATAGTGATGTATATCTGTGTATGATGTATATATAGAGTGATGTATATTTGTGTATGATGTGTATATATAGTGATGTATATCTGTGTATGATGTATATATAATCTATATCTGTGTATGATGTATATATAATCTATATCTGTGTATGATGTATATCTGTGTATGATGTATATATAATCTATATCTGTGTATGATGTATATATAATCTATATCTGTGTATGATGTATATCTGTGTATGATGTATATATAATCTATATCTGTGTATGATGTATATCTGTGTATGATGTATATATAATGTATATCTGTGTATGATGTATATATATAGTGATGTATATTTGTGTATGATGTGTATATATATATAATGTATATCTGTGTATGATGTATATATAATCTATATCTGTGTATGATGTATATCTGTGTATGATGTATATATAATGTATATCTGTGTATGATGTATATATAATCTATATCTGTGTATGATGTATATCTGTGTATGATGTATATATAATCTATATCTGTGTATGATGTATATCTGTGTATGATGTATATATATAGTGATGTATATCTGTGTATGATGTATATATATATATAGTGATGTATATCTCTGTATGATGTGTATATATAGTGATGTATATCTGTGTATGATGTATATATATAGTGATGTATATCTGTGTATGATGTATATATATAGTGATGTATATCTGTGTATGATGTATATATATAGTGATGTATATCTGTGTATGATGTATATATATAGTGATGTATATCTGTGTATGATGTATATATATAGTGATGTATATCTGTGTATGATGTATATATATAGTGATGTATATCTGTGTATGATGTATATATATAATGTATATCTGTGTATGATGTATATATAATCTATATCTGTGTATGATGTATATCTGTGTATGATGCATATATAATCTATATCCGTGCATGATGTATATCCATGTATGATGTATATATAATCTATATCCGTGCATGATGTATCCGTGTATGATGTATATATATAGTGATGCATATCCGTGTATGATGCATATACAGAGTGATGCATATCCGTGTATGATGTATACATATATATAGTGATGCATATCCTTGCATGATGTGCATATATAGTGATGTATATCCGTGCATGATGTATATATATAGTGATGCATATCCGTGTATGATGTATATATATAGTGATGCATATCCGTGCATGATGCATATATATAGTGATGTATATCCGTGTATGATATATATATAATGTATATCCGTGCATGATGTGTATATATAATGACGTATATCCGTGTATGATGTATATACATAGTGATGTATATCCGTGCATGATGTATATATATAGTGATGTATATCCGTGCATGATGTATATATATAATGTATATCCGTGTATGATGTGCATATTAACGATGTATATCCGTGTATGATGTATATATATATAATGTATATCTGTGTATGATGTGTATATATAATGTATATCTGTGTATGATGTATATATATATAATGTATATCTGTGTATGATGTATATATATAGTGATGTATATCTGTGTATGATGTATATATATAATGTATATCTGTGTATGATGTGTATATATAATGATGTATATCTGTGTATGATGTATATATATAATGTATATCTGTGTATGATGTATATATATAGTGATGTATATCTGTGTATGATGTATATATATAGTGATGTATATCTGTGTATGATGTATATATATAGTGATGTATATCTGTGTATGATGTGTATATATAGTGATGTATATCTGTGTATGATGTGTGCCTTGTGTATTTCTCCCCTTGATAACCCTTATAAGATGCGAGTCTGTACAGTGTTAAACATTGATGAAATTAAAAGTGGTTTTATTTACTAGAACTAGAGATTTAAACTGAAACAGAATAATAAAGTTCATATTTATAGTTCAAATATCACTACAACTGTTTTCATCAAATAAAAAAAACCTAAGCCTAAAATCAGTTGACTATTTTGTATATTAACAAGTTACTCTCTAACGTTGAAAAGAAACAATAGATGTTCATCATTTTACCAAACAGACTCAGGTTTTCATTCGTCAATATTACCGTGAAACTATTTCGAAATACATCGAATAGTTGCTAAGTCGAACAAAACACCCAGGCACATTTCAAAAGAAAATAACCTAAAAATGACAATATTATTTTTGAGAACACCGTACTGGAATTGTCGGACATTGTAAAATATGTCGTTTTCATAATATAAACACGCAATTCTCGAAGTTATTCAGATCACACACAAACTCAGATACTTGAAAGTTCGTAACAGAAACACAAATATGTTTATCCATATTTGCCCACACGCGACACCTGTTCTTTCTAATAGTGATATTAGTGTATTTCTACAATCCATTTAATACAGTTATTTATACATACTATTGAAAACATTACCCAATATGTTTTATAATACATTATAATACACATATCTATAATGAATTTCAAACAGTGACAAAATAGTGATTGTTATATATTTGTGTGTCTCTGTGTTCTCCGTCAGTTCTTTCACCTCTGATGGAAGTTACTACATGATGGAGATGTTAACATCTTTCATTGATTCTTCGAAACATTTTTTTATTTTCCAGATTTCGATAACCGTGGTGGGCAGAGCACAGATAGCCCATTCTGCAGCTAGACTCGTAATCTGAGGGTCGCAGGTTCGAATCCCCGTCGCACCAAACATGCTCGCACTTTCAGCCGTAGGGGCTTTATAATGTGATGGTCAACTTCGCTATTCGTTGGTGAAAGAGTAGCCCAAAAGTTGGCGGTGGGTAATGATGACTAGCTGCCTTTCTTCTAATTTTATACTACTAAATTATGGACGGAAAGCGCAGATAACCTTCGAGTAGTTTTGGTGAAATTCCAAAATGAATTATTTTTGTTAAGTGGCGACTTGCTATGATGTTCTGTCAGCAAGGTTTCTCTGAGCAGAATCTTATTCATTAAGCTGTTTTTACCATCTTTCAGACTTTTGATACTGGCTGACTGGCTGAGACCTGTCGCTACCCTTATCACAACGGGATCAGTGAAACGCTATTGAGAAATCGTTATCGATTGTCAACTTTACGAGAGTATAACAACTGGCTATCAGGAAACCTCAGTTGCATATGCTTCAGGTGCGCCCTCAGGCGGCAGAAACAAAAATATTGAATTGTTCACTGACAGCAGCTTTGTTTTTTACTTTCGCGTAAAACTACTCGAGGGTTATCTGCGCTAGCCATCACTAATTTAGCAGTGTAAGACTAGAAGGAAGGCAGCTAGTCATCACTAACCACCGCCAACGCTTGGGCTACTCTATTATCAACGAATAGTGGGAGTGATCGAACTTTATAACATCCTGAAGGCTGAACGTGTGAGAATGTTTGGTGTGACAGGGATTTGAACTCGTGACTCTGAGATTGCACGGCGAGTGTCTTCTAGCCACCTGGCCATGCCGGGCTTGAGAATAGCAGAATTTGCCTGTTTGTTTCAGAGAAAGGCCGTATGGGACTATCTCGAAATTTAAAAAAAAAATGTTTCAATCTGCCATATTAAGTAAGAGTTAAATAAATTTAGCGGATTAAAAAATACTTGTTAAGAGATTGAAAAGATACTTAAAATAAAGAGATAAAAATTACTGGTTAAATATTGACGAATACCACAATTTGACTGAACGTTTATACCATCTGGAGTTTATACCATCGTATTCTGTAGTGGTTTACAGAATAATAAATACAATTTATTATACTTGTCACAAAAGGTTAGTATTAGGCCTAGTATATTTGTATCTTTATTTAGTCTCTTAGAGATCTCCAATGATTAGAAGTTTATAATAATAATATTTTACTCACACTAGCTCCAATTTATCAATCACCCCCTACGCGTGTTTTCAGTCCGTAGCTTTTCAGGCCAACTGGATACGGTATTTAAGCCACGTTCATGATCTGCCAGCTTTGAAAAGACGTTCACACCAAAATAATGGTAGTAGTAAATATACTTGTGGCATTGTTTTGTTATATTTAATGTTATAATTGACTATTCTAATTTTATTCCAGCCAATAATACGGTAGAAAGCTTACTGTGTATTCTGAACATTATTATCTTATTAGCGTATAGTACGTCAATAATGAGGGGGCACGTGCTATCACCCTCATCCCTCAGGATAACCTCACATTTCGTAGCTAACTCAAGTGAATCAACAGAGACAGAAAACTGCAGTAGAAACAGTTGAGGTCGGTAAGTTCCTTTGTTAGCCAATCATAGGATTAATTCGTTACGTATTCATAAATAGTTACAGGCAAAAATCAGTAATTTCAACAACTTCTAATATATAAAAAAGCCGGTACGTTTTGGTAACACTGTGTTCCAACAATGACTTTTATGTAATGTTGCTTAGCAACGAATGTATAACTTAATATTGTTGCTAGCCTGTGTTCTGACAGTATGAAATGAAATGTATGGACAACAAAAATGAAAAAAATATTTCTTGAGTTTTTTTAATTTGGGCTCCGATGATTAAAGATATTTGTTTTTATTAAAATTTTTGGTGGTATATCAGAAAATACCTTAATTCAGAAACAATTCAACCTTAAAATTGAGTTGAAATTTTTATTTTCATCTTAAAGTTTACGCACTTGTCTCTAGGCTAGGTGATCCTATAATACGTCTTTATTTCAGACGTTTAATATCAACACTCATTGCACATATAAGGTTTCAGGGCATTCTTTTCCCTCCATCATTAAAATCGTAATGGATAGATAATAATATAATTTTTTTTCTATTTGGATGAATGCATTTTTGGCTTTTATGACTCCTTTTATTTCGAAAAATCAAATATTGACTTTAATATAGGTTAGATATAAACTAAATATCTACTTCTGACATAACATTCAAGACTCTCGCCTAATTAGTCCTAAAATAATATATACTTTTTAAAATTCCCTAGTCGCGAAGAAAAAATTAGTTAAAGGTAATCATATTCACAGCTTTGAATTTTTTATTTATTTGTTTAAGATATGTGTGCAAAGATACTTCAGAGCTATCTGCACTAGCTGTCCCTAATTTAGAAGTCATAGACAAGAGGGAAGACAACTTGTCAAACAGCACCAGTCTCTAATCCTTGCCTGCTCGAATAGTGAAATTCGTGGGTCACTCCGATAACGCACCAACGACCACAAAATATGAAGCATGACTTTTTTCTCTCGGTGATTCATTGTTCGGCATGATAATCACTAGGTCAAGCACTGTCCATAAAGATGTAACGAAAAACTCCAAACGTACAATTATTAGATAACTTCTGTTCTTGGACTGAGTAAATTAAAAGCTACCTATAAGTAATATAAAACAACAAAATGGAAAAGAAAACTCAGACAATTTTCTGCACGAAAAGAAAGGGAGTTGACAAAATTTTTATGTAACTTTTTGAAGAATAAAATAATTTAGTTTTGGTTACAATTTGCTCAATAAAACTGATAATACTCCGACAGATGGCGCTCAGTTACTGAGTGTGAGGAATTAATTTCTCAAAACGTAATTATTGTGTGATATAAAACATAATTTATTTATAGATTATACTATATTTTTAGTTCACAATAATTATTTAGGATATTTAGCTAAATATAGGTTAATTTGTTATTAGATGGGATAAATTATTGATTTGTCACATTTATCTGTTTTTTTCTAAAACGTTAAATTTATATTTTATCACAATAAGGATAAAAATACTAACAGTAAAGGGCCCGGCATGGCTAAGTGTTCGAATCCCGGTCGCACCAAACATGCTCGCCCTTTCAGCCGTGTGGGCGTTATAATGTGACAGTCAATTGGTAAAAAAGTAGCCCAAGAGTTGGCGGTGGGTGGTGATGACTAGCTGCCTTCCCTCCAGTCTTACACTGTTAAATTAGGGACGGCTAGCGCAGATAGCCCTCGAATAGCTTTGCGCGAAATTAAAAAACAACAACAGTTAAACAAATGTATTTACAATGCATTATATTATTGACTTTTCATAGTCAATTAATATCCTAGTGACAAGTAGACGCATTAAATATGCATGAATACATATACATATATAACAACCTCGATGACAGCCGCTTATTCGTTATATCATGTAGCGACACTTTTTTAAAATTAAAATTTATACTAACCTTCAAGAGTATTTCACGGGACAACTTTATCAAGCGTAGTAATACATCTTAAATCATTGTTGTACGTCCCTTGCGAAAAATACCAGAGGGAATCTTTAATATCTGTGGAGTAATTTCATCTACGAGACCTTTCTTCTCCTTTTAATTAGTTATATATTTGCGTGTCAGCAATACCAAGAGTGGGGCACGAATACATCCGATTCGATTTTATTACTCGTCAGAATCTCTACCAGCTTCCCCTCAAACTGAAATTATTTCAGATAGGGCTAGAGTAAATGAATTTATGAGACCTTGGTTGTGGCCTTATACATAAACGAAAGGGTTTGACCTCCTGAGTCGAAAACTGTAAGTAAATCTCGGAGCGGTCAATAGATGACGGAGCTGCGAGATAAAAGCAGAGCCATTCTATGAGCCGTTATGCCGCGGCTATAAAATAGTGCTTTACAATTATATGTATGACATGTTTGAGCAGTTTATTTAAAAAGCCCAAAATTCTAATTATGTACCTTAAATTAGAGCTAAATATATACAACTTTTCTTAATCACGTAACATCCCGAAGTTTCTTAATGCTATTTACTGTGCAATAAATATCAATTAGAAGCCCAATTTTTACGAAGAGTGATTCAGAAGTTTCTGTTAATTCATTGTTATATTTCGCTAATTTACAGATTCAAACACAACTTTCAGATTATTTGTGGATTTAACATTATCTAAGTTGACACGATTTGTTCTTGAAGACTTTATCTCAGATGGATACTTGTTAGAGAACAAATAACGAAGTTATTCTTGTAGCAAAATTAATGGTAAAATAAGACACTATTAAAGTAACATATTTCACCCTAATATCCATAAGTGTCCAGGTAAGGTGTTTGTTTCAATCCAATTTAAGTTTTACCTCCTCTTACAATCTTTTGTTCTTTAATTGAAACATAGACCCAAGGTTTGTTTTCGACCTACGATGACGTGATTATGAGGTAATAAAATTATCCTGAGTACTTCTAACCTTTCAATCACACAAAAAAGCACGTGAACTCAACACGTACTTTCCTTTATCCCCCCCAAATGTAATTCCTTTTTGCACCAGAGGACCAAAACTGCCGAATAAAGATGTACTGGTAGCCTTAAGTTACTGATACTCATGTGACTGGTAGTTTTAAATATACTTATTTCCTCGGCGAAGATTCAATCACAGGACCTCTCATACAACAGGCGAGTAATATATCCACTTGTACCGGATTTTTTTTGTATTTTTTTACTTGAAATAACGAGATATTTGACGATCCATCGTTTCGAAAATACGTTGAGTTTGGTTTACTTCTTAGTGTAAAATAGAACGTTTCTTTCCAAAAGAAACGCCTCAACACTATGTGGAAATATCTAATCAACCACGAAGGATAGTTGATAGCTCAACAAATCAGTGGTTGAGAGATTCGTTGCTTCATACTTCTAGCAACAGTTCTTTCAGTTTCGTAAATAGAATATTTAAACGTAAAGAGTTTGGTTTTGTTAAACTAAACGTGGCTGGATATTGTTTAGGGTTAGTTACCTGAGATTAACATAAAAGAAGGATCAGGTAACTAAAGAGAAACATCTTACGAATTCTAGGATTAATGTCCTCAGACCTTAATGTATCATTAAAATAAATGTACAACCTCGGTTCTACTGATGGGTTTGAAGAATACGTAACAATGATTTACTAATATAATATACTTTACACTTATTTAAGCCCGGCATGCCTAAATGGTTAAGGCATTCGACTCGTAACCTGAGGGTCGCGGGTTCGAATCTCTGTCACATCAAATATGCTTGTTCCTCATGCCGTGGGGGCGTTATATTGTCACTGTCAATCCCACTATTCGTTGGTAAAAGACTAGCCCAAGAGTTGGCGGAGGGTGGTGACGACTAGCTGCCTTCCCTTTAGTCTTACACTGCTTACTTTGCGCGAAATTCAAAACAAACCAAATCAAATCAAACCCTCTAGTCTTACGCTGCAAAATTAGGGTCGGCTAGCGCAGGTAACACTCGTGTAGCTTTGCGCGAAGTTCAAAACAAAACGCAAACCATACCGATTAAGTCTTCTCGCCCAGTCTAAAGTCTAATCCATTCCCTCTAAAAAAAAATAAAAAAAATGCTTCTTGACACCCGTGGTGGACACAGCAAAGATAACTCATCGTATTATTTTTAGCTTTAGAACAAACAAACTGTTAAGTGTCCAATGTAAAAACTGATTTACTACCTTTACGATGTTTTTCCAGTAATAAAATAGATAAGCGACTTGTTAGGAATTGGAAAAATACGACTTAACAATAGTGGTAAACGCTGAGCCATGAGAAGTAATTTCAAAACTGTCATTTTATGTGATGTATATACGGAAAGAGACAGTTTTTTTGATGAGTCACATTCAATTGTGACAAATGAAGAAGTTTATATATAAATTCCAGATCCAGGCAATTAAATAACTTTCATCTTCATCTCGAAATTTAAAACACGTGTGATGGTGTGATGGCACCCTCTTTCCAGGATCTACAAGTGATGTGGCTAAACAGGGTTCAAATCCAAGAAAAAAAACATTAAGCCTACTAGTTATGATCATGACAGGCGACTGAATCTTGTCATTGGTGGAATTCGAGCGCGTCAGTGCCTCCCCATTTGGCTTGACTATCGCGTGTCCACGCGCCCCGCGGACATCGGGCTTCTCCGGTTGGTAGGAGATTATCACGTGACATCAATGTTACCGGCGCCGTACTGCTAGGCTCATAGTTTCAGAGTTCTCTCGCTTATTGCTAAGCCTAACCCTTCAGGGTAGCGGAAAACGCTTGATTGTGCACTAGGTTTCAAAGTACCAACGAGTATCGAACATGGAGAACTGACCACGATACTCACTTTTAAGTGCTACAAAATCAGTTGGTCTCGTCTCCAGCGTGAACGTCCGAGAATAACATATTCGACACGTCGATCATTATTGAGTCGAGAAGAAAGTTTAGCGTAGGAGTTATAAGGTAAGTTGCACGTTCACCTGTACCGTGATGTGAATGTATATTACAGAAAAGAGAAATGATTTTCCAATAACCTATCAAGAAATACTTAATATTTTTCTCTGAAATTTATAAAAAAATTTGCAAAGAAAAGAAAAAACCACAAAAAAAAACGAGAGAGCATTTCACTATGTGTTTTATGACGTATTGTATTCTGTATGAATAATACGTTCGTGATCATAATAAGTTTGAGAAATGCATGTAATACTTTAATTACATAGAAATAACCATAAATCATATAAAAATGTTCTTCGAATAGAACCAAGTGAAAAAAGACGTATTATGACTATCTTGATTTACGTTGGTTAAAAATCACACGCATAGTTTTTCTTTCTGTTGTCATTACATGACGTCATATATACAACCCGATTTCTTTGACTAATATTAATTAGCTATTAAATTACTGTATTTAATTGGATGTGTGTGTGTGTGAAGATATTATGAGTTACATATTTTTATGTATCAGAAATAGTGTCATAAATCAATAATGGGAAAAGTGAAACCAAAAATGAATAGAATGAATTGAAACATTAATTAGGTACACTATCTCTGCGGACTAAAAACTGGGTTTCGAAACCCGGATGGGCACAGCACAAACTGCCCACTGTGTCGCTGTGGGCTTAAATACAAACAAACTAATACATTTGCTATCTCAGACATTTCAGCCATATTCTCAGTCGTGTTACACGAATTTCAGATAACTTTATTGAAATCCAAATAACGCTAGAAATCTAATCTATCCATCTTAAATATGAATACAAAATATTCTATAGATATAGTTATATAGACATACAGTTATAAGTATTTTTTTTAAGTTTATGAGTTTTTGTTTGTTTTTTTTAAGCGGAAAGTTACACAGCAGGCTGTGTTCTTTGCCTACCGTTGCTATCGAAACTCGATCTATATAATTACATAGATTATTATATAAAATCTATTTCTTCCTGTTATTAAGCACAACTGAGTATTGCAGCTCCGACCTCTATCAACCGTCATCAGTTTAACCGAAGCAGTTACCAAAGCTAGACGTGTCCATGTTTATTGCCACAGAAGGTTTTGGTTTTGTTACACGGTAGGTGACGTAGCCGATAGTGGACTCTCGATTGTTTGATATGTGTTGGATTTCGCGCAAAGCTACACTAGGGGCTATCTGCGCTAGTCGTCCTTAATTTAGCAGTGAAAGACTAGGAGGAAGGCACGTAGTCGTGACTACCCACCGCCAATTCTTAGACTACTCTTTTACCAACGAATGGTGGGATTGACCATCACATTATAACGTTCCCACGGCTGAAAGGGCGAGCATGTTTGGTGTGACGGGGATTCGAACCTTCAACCCTAACCACCTCACCACGCTGGGCCTTCATTATTTTAAAACTGGATAATTAGTTACAGATAGCTTGTAACATTTCATCTTGCTTACGATATGGAATTCATGCTACAAGGCTTAAGATTACGAAGACTGAAAATCGTTTGTGCCCCTCAGTGGGTTTCACGGTGGGGCACAGCTCAAATGGCCTATTTTGTAGCATTGTGCTTAACAACAAACAAGATGAAAAATGTGTTGTTGTTTTTTTCTGTCAGTAAACTTCCAATGTAAATACCAAATAATTAACTACTCTTGCGAAATCTACTCGGAATTCGATTTTCGTTTGTTTTTTTTGTGCTTTGTGTGTTATGTCCATCGCAGGGAATCACCCCGGATTTTAGGGTTATGAGTTCTTAACGTTATCACCAATCCACCAGACGATCAGATATCAGTCGGAGATCAACCTTTAGGAGAGCTATATAAAATAATCATTATAAATTTATTTCTACAAAAGATGGAACACGCATCTCGGAAAGTAATGTTCGATACGGTCAATATACTCTTTGTATTACCAGGACAGAGGCCAATTTACTAACATATTAAACCACGTTGCAACCTAATGATATACTAGAAGGTTGGTTTAAGTTTTGTTTTTAGAGCAAAGCCACAATGGGCTATCTACTATTCGCATCGCTTGGAATCGAACCCCGGATGTTAGTGTTGCAAGTCCATAGACTTACCACTATCCCAACAGAAGACAAGCAGAATACCACTCAAACTAGACAATACAAGAAGCACTTTTACCAACCGCAGAATTATAAGAAATAATCTAATGTCTGTAGCTGGTAACGCGGTAGTTTAACCATTTGAATAATGTCCATCCACCAGAATACCAAAACATACAATTTTCAAAATAACAGGTGAATTACCCTAGTCGTATAATCTCGTCATAACCAGGTGACTATATTTTTAGTACCAGTCATATAAACATTTTACCATTAGATAGATATATCTGTTACCATTGTCGTATAACCACGTTGCTATACCTTTTACCTCCGGCCACCTAAGCATTTTACCATCAGACAGATATGTTTCTCATTACTAAACAGGTATATTTCTTACAGTTATTTAACTTTCACACTATAAGGAAAGTTAATTTTTACCCACAAGCAGATAATATTATTCTAAAAACGTTAATTCGACAGCCGTACCGGTAAAACTACGTAGCCGTCAAGACACTATCACTAGGGTTAATTGTTTCTAGGCCTTATTTCTGTAAAATAGCGTTTCCTCTCACTAGCACGAAATATTCATGTTATAAGCTGTAGTCTATTTTTCATTTCCAGGCGAGAAGTGCTTTTATTGTAAACCTGGCTTCCCTTTCTTATTAGGCACAATAGTGACAACTTATCATGTAACTAAAATTTATATATATTTTTTCGTATAGTGTTTTTATGTGATTCCAAGCTGTCGTTGTTGGAAATAAATATTAGAAATTCTTCAAATCTAACACCTCCCCTTTGAATTTGTAACTTTTGTGTAATATATGCTCGGCAGGCTTCATGTTAATCTGCTTGGCGTGGCCTAATGGTTAGCACGTCCGGACTGTGAATCCGCGGGTTCATGGTTCGAGTTCCGTTGCTGCAAAAAAACAACAACAAAATAACTTACACTACATTTGGGTGGACAGTTGATGAGCCATGAGAATGGGGGTGAAGTCCCACTAATTCGGACAGTACCCCAAAAGTTGGCGGCGGGTGCTCTACCTGAGTTGTCTTCCCTCCTTATCGGCTCAAAACTAAGGACGGTTGTGTGCACAGTCCTTGTGTAGCCTTACTGGAAAATTCGAAGCAGTTCGTACGTAGTAATGTCCGGAGTTTGAATATTAACTCCGTTGCAGAGATATGCCGTGGGGTCTACGGCAAGCATCCCATCATACGCGCACGTTGTGTCCGTGAGAATCTACGGCATATACTAATAAAGCTATGTGACTACCGCACGTCTTCGGCGGGTAAACGTGGTTTCGTTTTGGAATACATAGCGCGGCTTTTTAGACATCCACTTCTGTTGGAAAAAGGAAAACAAAAAAACTTTCATTTGGGTTACCATAGAAACATTAGCGTAGTGAATATTCAATAATTTCCCAAATACGTTTCGAATACTGGATGCCCGCACACTGTGCGTTGCGTGCACGTGTATCAAGATGAATATATTTCGTAAATGAAAGCACTAGGCCTAAGAATATCTCGTGAGCGATTATTGAATGTTGGTACCTAAAGACGTCATCACGAGAGAAAGAATTCTACCGTTAAAACCATTAACAATCTGTTATAACAACTATGAAAGTATGTATCAAATGAAAAACCGAACCATTATAAGACAAATTACCTAAAAGAAAAGATGTTTCATAAAGTAAGGGTTAGGTTGTCAGTGTTCTCTTGTTTATATTTGATCAAATTCGAATTCACTTAGGTTCACGTCATTTTTACCTCAGTCGCGGAAAATGTGAAGGCTTATAATACTTAAAAAGAAACCAAACAAACTAGTTTCGATTCCAGTGGTTTTGTTCAAAGTTTATTTAATTGAAATATATTTCTTTGTTTGTTTTTAAGCGAAAAGCTACATAACGTATTTTGTCCGTGTTCGCCCATCACGGACGTCGAAACCCGAATTTTAGTGTCATAAACCTCCAGACTTACTGAGACTCTGGGGGCACTAAAACAATTTACAATGTCACATGTGAACCGTCAGATGGCGTTGTAACAAAGGTCGTATTTATCTCTGGATGCTTTGGTGACGAATGTTTCACATGATGGCTGAGATTTATTTAGATAACCAAGGCCATCTTGAACACAGTCCAGACTTTCTCCAGGCAGGTGAATCTTCCAACAACAACGAAATAAGACAGATGGTCCCTAACATTTACATGACTTTTATTTTTCTTATATCAACCTATGAAGAATTTTTTTATTTGTTTGTTTTTTTGGAATTTCACTCAAAGCTACACGAGGGCTATCTGCGCTAGCCGTCGCTAATAGAGCAGTGTAAGACTAGAGGGAAGGCCGCTAGTCATCACCATCCACCGCCAACTCTTGGGTTACTCTTTTACCAACGAACAGTGGGATTGACCGTCACATTATAAAGCCTTCACGGGAAGCATTTGTCTTTCTATTTATTCATGATGCTGAGAACTCTTGCAGGGCGAAAAATACAGTTAACCACAAAATAAGAAGGTAGATGACCCGAAGGTTTTCTTATTTTGATTTTGGAGTGACGATAGAGATTGTAGGAACAATACATTGGATAAAACATATTAACATGTTCACTGCCACGTAATAAGTTAAGAATGAATAAACTTAAACATTCAAGGTGTGCCAAGGAGCATTCACTTTGTCCAAAACTCGTATGCTACAAAAACAAAATTTGGCTTTGAAACATAACTGCATGTAAAAGTCATGCTGTGACCCATTGGTGGAGCACGTGGCAGCGGACTTGTTAAAAAAAACACAACAAAATAAACAATAAAACTCTAACGAAAGGTGGACCCGTACAAGGGTTAATACCCCTTAATTAGAAGCCATGAAAGAAGCGCATATATCAAACGTCTAACGAAAGGTGGACCCGTACAATGGTTAAAACTCCTTCATAAGAAGCCATGAAAGTAGCGCAAGGTGGACCCGTACAAGGGTTAATACTCCTTAATTAGAAACCATGTAAATAGCGCAAGGTGGACCCGTATAAGGGTTAATACCCCTTAATTAGAAACCATGTAAATAGCGCAAGGTGGACCCGTATAAGGGTTAATACCCCTTAATTAGAAACCATGAAAGTAGCGCAAGTGGACTTGTACAAGGGTTAATACTCCTTAATTAGAAACCATGAAAGTAGCGCATATATCAAACGTCTATCAGTTTCAAAATATCTCTATCTATTTGCATGTCTTGTTGCTAATCGCAAAACTACACAACTGGCTGGCTACTAACATTGTTCACACTACGGGTATCGAAACCCGATTTTTCGGGTTTTTCTGTTGCTTTTGGTCACTTGCATAATTTGCCATAAAATGTAAATTATTTCCAGTTAGTAACCGTTTACGTGTAGATTATCAACGGCTAAACAAACGTCCTTGAATTAATACAGTTATGAATTTTCATTAAAATTAAAAAAAACCAACAAAAATCAGTGTATTGTGATATTATTTCTAACAGATAATATCTTAGATAAAATTAATAGTAATTACAGTCCACTGGTTCTCACAATAATAGTCAATGTTCGTGAGACTGATGAATCTAGACCATTACTGATGAGCCCTGGCATCGCACGAAAGGCTTCGTCGCCACTAGCTACAGTAGGTGTAGTGTCAAGCAGGTTTAAACTTTTATGGCTCTCACGTGTGTGTATTTTTTTCTCATAACCAAGCCACATCAGGCTATCTGCTGAGTCCACCGAGGGAAATCGAACCCCTGATTTTAGCGTTGTAAATTCGTGGACTTACCGCTGTAATAGCGGGGAACATGGCTCCCATACCCAGTTGCTTCAGTTTTGGAGATTTAATCGGTTTTACACATTTAGAGACAACAGTAACCTTACTGCTACAATATAATATGCTTTATTATAAGGCAGTAAAATTTACTTTTTACCTTTCTGAATCAATATTTTCTTGTTGAATATTAGATTAACCCATTAAAATCGTATTACATACTTATAAAACATTTACATAAACAGTTGTTTATATGTATACCGAAACGTTGTTCTATTGTTTGGACGTTCGATGCATGGAATATTTTAATCCAAATGGCACGATATCTGTACGTGGGCTAAACTGCCAGGCCAGAGCCTTACATGGACAGTCATATTTAATCTTTAGCTGATAGCAACTAAAAGAACGTTAGCGGAATCCGCTGCTTAAAGTGCTTTGTGCTGCTTGCTTGCCATTTTCATTACGCTTCCACAGCTGAAAGTGCTGAGCTCGATACCACGTCTCGAACCTCGGGTTCTGTTCTAAGCAACTCGACAAACAAAATAATTTGCAATTTCCAGCCCGTATTAAAGTTACTTAACTTTGTTTTTAAATTGTAGAATGTGAGTAATATACATCTCCAGTATTATCGTGACAGAAAGTGTATCTCTTATAGGTATGTTGTCCCCCATGGGCTTAACCGTACGTCTAAAGGCTTATAAGTCTGAAAACCCGGTTTTGATACCTGAGATGAGCTCAGTAAATATAGCCTACTGTGTAGTTTTGTGCTTAAGATAAGTTTGTTTGTTTGTAATTAAACACAAAGCTACACAATGGGCTATCTGTACTCTGCCTGCCACTGGTATCGAAACCCGGTTTCTAGTGTGGTAAGACCTCAGAAATACCACTGTGCTACTGGCATATTTTACTTTAATTGAAGTAACAGTTACCTGTTGTTGAGGTTTAGTTAACCAGCTATTGAATCCAATTTTGGTCTTGTATTAACCGTAAATTCTGTGTCACAGTATGTAGTAACTAGCTAATAGCTTGTAACTATAACGATCCTTATATCGGCTAAATTGGAATCTTAACATAAAATTTTTAGCAACAACATGAAATTTTAAATTCCAATGTTATCTTTTTAATATTTGAGAGTTTTTTTTTTTTAATATACAACTTCTGACTATTTACATAAAATATTTAAAATAAATCTAACAACAAGCGAACAACATGGTTCAATTTATCTCTTTCTTCGGTATAGTTAATATTTTTTTCGTGAAGTACAGCGTTCCGTGATAGTTATAATAGTCCTTGTAGTTGTATACAATATTAGTTTTACGAATTATTCAAACTTTGAGAAGGACTAAAGTCTGTAACATTTAAAAAATCCACATCAAATAGTGCTCAGCTTCTGAGCATCTAATATGTGTCCATAGGAGAGTTATTAAAGCTTTATTTATAGGAATTACGTGGCCAATAGCAGACAACAAATGACAACTGTAACTTCAGTTAAAACAGTAATGCCTCTTGGTGAATGAACAGAAAGTTTGAGGGTTCATACTGCTAAAACTCGGGTTTTGATACCCGCAGTGGACACAATATAGACTGCCAATTGTGTAATTTTGTGCTTAGCTACGAATAAACAAACAAACAAACAAAACAAAAAAGAACAGGAAAACAATGAATGTACGAGTTAATTTACTTGTTAGGTGTGAAGCTGGGTATGGCGTAATGATTACAGTTTCCAACCTTGAATCTGAGTGTTTAAGGAGTCACGACCCGTTACCGTAAAAACTCGCGTCTCACTTTGGGACTGCGCATGCGCAGAAGAATAATAGTTAAATCCCACTATTCAAATTAAGTAACTTAAGAGGTAGTGGTTGGTACTGTTGAATAGGTGTGACTTAAGAGGTAATGGTTGGTACTTTTGAATAGGTGTGACTTAAAAGGTAGTGGTTGGTACTGTTGAATAGGTGTGACTTAAGAGGTAATGGTTGGTGCTGTTGAATAGGTGTGACTTAAGAGGTAGTGGTTGGTGCTGTTGAATAGGTGTGACTTAAGAGGTAATGGTTGGTGCTGTTGAATAGGTGTGACTTAAGAGGTAATGGTTGGTGCTGCTGAACAGGTGTGACTTAAGAGGCAGTGGCTGGTGCCGCTGAATAGGTGTGACTTAAGAGGCAGTGGCTGGCACCGCTGAACAGGTGTGACCTAAGAGGCAGTGGCTGGTGCTGCTGAACAGGTGTGACTTAAGAGGCAGTGGTTGGCACTGCTGAACAGGTGTGACCTAAGAGGCAGTGGTTGGTGCCGTTGAACAGGTGTGACCTTAAGAGGCAGTGGCTGGCACCGTTGAACAGGTGTGACTTAAGAGGCAGTGGCTGGCGCCGCTGAACAGGTGTGACTTAAGAGGCAGTGGTTGGCACCGCTGAACAGGTGTGACTTAAGAGGCAGTGGCTGGCACCGCTGAACAGGCGTGACTTAAGAGGCAGTGGCTGGCACCGTTGAACAGGTGTGACCTAAGAGGCAGTGGTTGGCACCGCTGAACAGGTGTGACCTAAGAGGTAGTGGTTGGCACCGCTGAACAGGTGTGACCTTAAGAGGCAGTGGCTGGCACCCCTGAACAGGTGTGACCTAAGAGGCAGTGGCTGGCACCGCTGAACAGGTGTGACCTAAGAGGCAGTGGCTGGCACCGCTGAACAGGCGTGACCTAAGAGGCAGTGGCTGGCACCGCTGAACAGGTGTGACTTAAGAGGTAGTGGCTGGTACCTTTGAATAGGTGTGACTTAAGAGGCAGTGGTTGGTACTGCTGAACAGGTGTGACTTAAGAGGTAGTGGTTGGTACTTTTGAATAGGTGTGACTTAAGAGGTAGTGGTTGGTACTGTTGAATAGGTGTGACTTAAGAGGTAGTGGTTGGTACTGTTGAATAGGTGTGACTTAAGAGGTAGTGGTTGGTACTGTTGAATAGGTGTGACTTAAGAGGTAGTGGTTGGTACTGTTGAATAGGTGTGACTTAAGAGGTAGTGGTTGGTGCTGTTGAATAGGTGTGACTTAAGAGGTAGTGGTTGGTGCTGTTGATTAGGTGTGACTTAAGAGGTAGTGGTTGGTACTGTTGACCTGGTGTATCCTTAAAAGATGCGGTAGGTAACGCTGATCAGGTGTAGCCGGAGAGGTGGAAGGAGATGTAGCTAACTGCCTCTCCTCTAAACCCTTGTTCATCAGACTGATTTGCCCTGGTTTTGGTTGTGGCGATACTCTGTTATCTCTACAAGTATGAACGAATGTTTAGTGTTTCTTGGCGCATGTCGTCATAGTGTATAACAAAGGTGATGTGTACAGCTCGTGGCCTCCCCGAGGAACCTGTTCGAAGTCCGAAGAGGATCGCGACCCATCGTTTACAAACAATGTTCCAGCCTCTCAGATGAAACATATGGAAGGTTGTGCTCATGTAGCTTTCAGTACCATTTTAAAACAATGTTCAGACGTTGTTACTACACGTTCATTGTGCAATGTTAAGACGTTGTTACTACGTACTCATTGTGCAATGTTTAGACGTTGTTACTACGTACTCATTGTGCAATGTTTATACGTTGTTACTACATATTCATTGTGCAGTGTTTATACGTTGTTACTACACATTCATTGTGCAATGTTTAGACGTTGTTACTACATACTCATTGTGCAATGTTTAGACGTTGTTACTACATACTCATTGTGCAATGTTTAGACGTTGTTACTACACATTCATTGTGCAATGTTTATACGTTGTTACTACACATTCATTGTGCAATGTTTATACGTTGTTACTACATATTCATTGTGCAATTTTTAGACGTTGTTACTACATATTCATTGTGCAATTTTTAGACGTTGTTACTACATATTCATTGTGCAATTTTTAGACGTTGTTACTACATATTCATTGTGCAATGTTTAGACGTTGTTACTACATACTCATTGTGCAATGTTTAGACGTTGTTACTACATACTCATTGTGCAATTTTTATACGTTGTTACTACATATTCATTGTGCAATGTTTAGACGTTGTTACTACATACTCATTGTGCAATGTTTAGACGTTGTTACTACATATTCATTGTGCAATGTTTAGACGTTATTGCTACATACTCATTGTGCAATGTTTAGACGTTGTTACTACATACTCATTGTGCAACGTTTAGATGTTGTTACTAGATACTCATTGTGCAATGTTTAATATTTTCGATGCCAATTATACGTAGATAAACCAACCTGTGATAAAAATGTTCTCAATCCCAATACCATAGAGTAAGTTAAGTTCATTGTACTATCAATACCCACCTTATAGCTTACTATAGGGTAAGTTACGTCCACTGTACAAACCAATGTTATAAAGCAATCAAGATCTGACAACTCATGTTACTTGTAAACAACAGTTATTGTTAGGTTTGTCACACACCAGACAACTCATGTTACAAGTAAACAAGTCATTGTTAAGTTTGTCATACACCAGACAACTCATGTTACTAGTAAACAACAGTCATTGTTAAGTTTGTCATACACGAGACAACTCATGTTACTAGTAAACAACAGTCATTGTTAAGTTTGTCATACACCAGATAACTCACGTTACTAGTAAACAACAGTCATTGTTAGGTTTGTCACACACCAGACAACTCATGTTACTAGTAAACAACAGTCATTGTTAAGTTTGTCATACACCAAACAACTCACGTTACTAGTAAACAACAGTCATTGTTAGGTTTGTCACATACCAGACAACTCATGATACTAGTAAACAACAGTCATTGTTAGGTTTGTCATACACCAGACAACTCATGTTACTAGTAAACAATAGACATTGTTAGGTTTGTCACACACCAGTTTTATCTTAACCTTTACCTTATTAATAAATTTTAATTTCCAATCACCAGGGGGCCCGGCATGGCCAAGCGTGTCAAGGCGTGCGACTCGTAATCTGAGGGTCGCGGGTTCGCATCCCCGTCGCGCCAAACATGCTCGCCCTTTCAGCCGTTGGGGTGTTATAATTTGACGGTCAATCCCACTCTTCGTTGGTAAAAGAGTAGCCCAAGAGTTGGCGGTGGATGTTGATGACTAGCTGCCTTCCCTCTAGTCTTACGCTGTTAAATTAGGGACGGCTAGCAGAGATAGCCCTCGAGTTGCTTTGCGCGAAATTCAAAAAAACAAACAATCGTGTAGAATCGTGGTTTAAATTCATTTTCGGTGTTAGTTGGGCAGTGATCTTTGTTCACCGAAATGTAAGGCCCAACACTATAAAATTCTCTTGTGGAGACTTTTCCATTTTAGTCTCCACAGTCATGCAACTAGATAAGTGAAAACGTGGACATACGCACCGTTATTATATTTTAATAATGGCTTACGTTTGGAAAGCAGTCACTAAAAACAAGAAAAAAATTCGTTCGGTTCCTTCCATTCTCGAACGTTTTATTCAACACCCGCGTGAACTCAGTCAAGTTGGAACTCTCAAATCGTTCTAGATATTTTCCTTCTAGAAACTTTACATGTGTTTATTAAACAGGCCAATAAACATTTAGTAACAGGGGATGGCACTGAAAACGCCTTTAACTGTCATTGCTGTATAGTGTGGTTCTGTATAATGTGGTGATGTGATGTAATGTAGTGACGTAATATTCTCTTTACCCTTTCAGGTCGGTGTCATTACTTCGTCGGAGAACTGTATCTGTTATGCTTGTTATCGAAATCGTTGTTTATTGATTTATTGTCTAATATTTGATTCATAGGGAAAACACTAATTTATTGAGTTAGGACTAATACTAGATGATATAATTTACTATTCAATGGTAATAGGACTAGTTCTTCATAATATGTAATTATCCCTCTTTAGAGTCTTACCAGGAAAGTAATGTTGGCTGTGTTAGTTTAGCCAGACTTCTGGCGTTAGTATGAACTACTGTTAACATATCCAAACTTCTGGCGTTAGTATGAACCACTGCTAGCATGTCCATCTTCTGGCATTATTATGAACTACTTTTAATATATCCAAACTTCTGGCGTTAGGATAAACCATTGTTAGCATATCCAAATTTTTGGTATTAGGATTAATATTTAAACTCCTGGTGTTAGGATGAACGTTTGTGTCTCCAAATTCCTGACGTTTTACCAAATGCTTAAGACAACACCATCAGTAAAAACATACTCAGTGAATAATACAAGTGTTTTAGTAAGGGTCTGAAACGACATAATCAGTGAATAATACGACTGTTTTAGTAAGGGTTTGAAACGACATAATCAGTGAATAATACAAGTGTTTCAGTGAGGGTTTGAAACGACATAATCAGTGAATAATACAAGTGTTTCAGTGAGGGTTTGAAACGACATAATCAGTGAATAATACAAGTGTTTTAGTGAGAGTTTGAAACGACATAATCAGTGAGTAATACAAGTGTTTTAGTAAGGGTTTGAAACGACATAATCAGTGAATAATACAAGTGTTTTAGTAAGGGTTTGAAACGACATAATCAGTGAATAATACAACTGTTTTAGTAAGGGTGTGAAACGACATAATCAGTGAATAATACAAGTGTTTTAGTAAGGGTTTGACACGACATAATCAGTGAATAATACAAGTGTTTTAGTACGGGTTTAAAACGACATAATCAGTGAATAATACAACTGTTTTAGTAAGGGTGTGAAACGACATAATCAGTGAATAATACAAGTGTTTTAGTAAGGGTTTGAAACGACATAATCAGTGAATAATACAAGTGTTTTAGTAAGGGTTTGAAACGACATTATCAGTGAATAATACAAGTGTTTCAGTGAGGGTACAGTGAATAATACAAGTGTTTTAGTAAGGGTTTGAAACGACATAATCAGTGAATAATACAAGTGTTTTAGTAAGGGTTTGAAATAACATAATCAATGAGTAATACAAGTGTTTTAGTGAGGGTTTGAAACGACATAATCAGTAAATAATACAAGTGTTTCAGTGAAGGTTTGAAACGACATAATCAGTGAATAATACAAGTGCTTTAGTAAGGGTTTGAAACGACATAATCAGTGAATAATACAAGTGTTTTAGTAAGGGTTTGAAACGACATAATCAGTGAGTAATACAAGTGTTTTAGTAAGGGTTTGAAACGACATAATCAGTGAATAATACAAGTGTTTTAGTAAGGGTTTAAAACGACATAATCAGTGAGTAATACAAGTGTTTTAGTAAGGGTTTGAAACGACATAATCAGTGAATAATACAAGTGTTTTAGTAAGGGTTTGAAACGACATAATCAGTGAGTAATACAAGTGTTGTAGTAAGGGTTTGAAACGACATAATCAGTGAATAATACAAGTGTTTTATTGAGGGTTTGAAACGACATAATCAGTGAATAATACAAGTGTTTTATTGAGAGTACAGTGAATAATACAAGTGTTTTAGTACGGGTTTGAAACGACATAATCAGTGAATAATACAAGTGTTTTATTGAGAGTACAGTGAATAATACAAGTGTTTTAGTACGGGTTTGAAACGACATAATCAGTGAATAATACAAGTGTTTTAGTAAGGGTTTGAAACGACATAATCAGTGAGTAATACAAGTGTTTCAGTGAGGGTACAGTGAATAATACAAGTGTTTTAGTAAAAGTTTAAAACGACATAATCAGTGAGTAATACAAGTGTTTAGTAAGGGTTTGAAACGACATAATCAGTGAATAATACAAGTGTTTTAGTAAGGGTTTGAAATAACATAATCAATGAGTAATACAAGTGTTTTAGTGAGGGTTTGAAACGACATAATCAGTAAATAATACAAGTGTTTCAGTGAGGGTTTGAAACGACATAATCAGTGAATAATACAAGTGCTTTAGTAAGGGTTTGAAACGACATAATCAGTGAATAATACAAGTGTTTTAGTAAGGGTTTGAAACGACATAATCAGTGAGTAATACAAGTGTTTTAGTAAGGGTTTGAAACGACATAATCAGTGAATAATACAAGTGTTTTAGTAAGGGTTTGAAACGACATAATCAGTGAATAATACAAGTGTTTTAGTAAGGGTTTGAAACGACATAATCAGTGAGTAATACAAGTGTTGTAGTAAGGGTTTGAAACGACATAATCAGTGAATAATACAAGTGTTTTATTGAGGGTACAGTGAATAATACAAGTGTTTTAGTACGGGTTTGAAACGACATAAACAGTGAATAATACAAGTGTTTTAGTAAGGGTTTGAAACGACATAATCAGTGAGTAATACAAGTGTTGTAGTAAGGGTTTGAAACGACATAATCAGTGAATAATACAAGTGTTTCAGTGAGGGTACAGTGAATAATACAAGTGTTTCAGTGAGGGTACAGTGAATAATACAAGTGTTTTAGTAAAAGTTTAAAACGACATAATCAGTGAGTAATACAAGTGTTTAGTAAGGGTTTGAAACGACATAATCAGTGAATAATAGAAGTGTTTCAGTGAGGGTACAGTGAATAATAGAAGTGTTTTAGTAAGGGTTTGAAACGACATAATCAGTGAATAATACAAGTGTTTTAGTAAGGGTTTAAAACGACATAATCAGTGAGTAATACAAGTGTTTTAGTAAGGGTTTGAAACGACGTAATCAGTGAGTAATACAAGGGTTTTAGTAAGGGTTTGAAACGACATAATCAGTGAGTAATACAAGGGTTTTAGTAAGGGTTTCAAACGACATAATCAGTGAATAATACAAGTGTTTCAGTGAGGATACAGTGAATATTACAAGTGTTTTAGTAAGGGTTTGAAACGACATAATCGGTGAATAATACAAGTGTTTTAGTAAGGGTTTAAAACGACATAATCAGTGAGTAATACAGGTGTTTTAGTAAGGGATTGAAACGACATAATAAGTGAATAATACAAGTGTTTTAGTGAGGGTTTCAAACGACATAATCAGTGAATAATACAAGTGTTTTGGTAAGGGTTTGAAACGACATAATCAGTGAATAATACAAGTGTTTCAGTGAGGGTTTGAAACGACATAATCAGTGAATAATACAAGTGTTTCAGTGAGGGTACAGTGAATAATGCAAGTGTTTTTGTAAGGGTTTAAAACGACATAATCAATGAGTAATACAAGTGTTTTAGTAAGGGTTTGAAACGACATAATCAGTGAATAATACAAGTGTTTTATTGAGGGTACAGTGAATAATACAAGTGTTTTAGTACGGGTTTGAAACGACATAATCAGTGAATAATACAAGTGTTTTAGTAAGGGTTTGAAACGACATAATCAGTGAATAATACAAGTGTTTTAGTAAGGGTTTGAAACGACATAATCAGTGAGTAATACAAGTGTTGTAGTAAGGGTTTGAAACGACATAATCAGTGAATAATACAAGGGTTTTAGTAAGGGTTTGAAACGACATAATCAGTGAGTAATACAAGGGTTTTAGTAAGGGTTTGAAACGACATAATCAGTGAATAATACAAGTGTTTCAGTGAGGGTACAGTGAATAATACAAGTGTTTTAGTAAGGGTTTGAAACGACATAATCGGTGAATAATACAAGTGTTTTAGTAAGGGTTTAAAACGACATAATCAGTGAGTAATACAGGTGTTTTAGTAAGGGATTGAAACGACATAATAAGTGAATAATACAAGTGTTTTAGTGAGGGTTTGAAACGACATAATCAGTGAGTAATACAAGTGTTTCAGTGAGGGTTTGAAACGACATAATCAGTGAATAATACAAGTGTTTCAGTGAGGGTACAGTGAATAATAGAAGTGTTTTAGTAAGGGTTTGAAACGACATAATCAGTGAATAATACGAGTGTTTTAGTAAGGGTTTAAAACGACATAATCAGTGAGTAATACAAGTGTTTTAGTAAGGGTTTGAAACGACGTAATCAGTGAGTAATACAAGGGTTTTAGTAAGGGTTTGAAACGACATAATCAGTGAGTAATACAAGGGTTTTAGTAAGGGTTTGAAACGACATAATCAGTGAATAATACAAGTGTTTCAGTGAGGGTACAGTGAATAATACAAGTGTTTTAGTAAGGGTTTGAAACGACATAATCGGTGAATAATACAAGTGTTTTAGTAAGGGTTTAAAACGACATAATCAGTGAGTAATACAGGTGTTTTAGTAAGGGATTGAAACAACATAATAAGTGAATAATACAAGTGTTTTAGTGAGGGTTTGAAACGACATAATCAGTGAATAATACAAGTGTTTCAGTGAGGGTACAGTGAATAATACAAGTGTTTTAGTAAGGGTTTGAAACGACATAATCGGTGAATAATACAAGTGTTTTAGTAAGGGTTTAAAACGACATAATCCGTGAGTAATACAGGTGTTTTAGTAAGGGATTGAAACGACATAATAAGTGAATAATACAAGTGTTTTAGTGAGGGTTTGAAACGACATTATCAGTGAATAATACAAGTGTTTCAGTGAGGGTACAGTGAATAATACAAGTGTTTTAGTAAGGGTTTGAAACGACATAATCAGTGAGTAATACAAGTGTTTTAGTACGGGTTTGAAACGACATAATCAGTGAATAATACAAGTGTTTCAGTGAGGGTTTGAAACGACATAATCAGTGAATAATACAAGTGTTTTAGTAAGGGTTTAAAACGACATAATCAGTGAATTATACGACTGTTTTAGTAAGGGTTTGAAACGACATAATCAGTGAATTATACGAGTGTTTTAGTAAGGGTTTGAAACGACATAATCAGTGAATAATACAACTGTTTTAGTGAGGGTTTAAAACGATATAATCAGTGAATAATACAAGTGTTTCAGTGAGGGTACCGTGAATAATACAAGTGATTTAGTAAGGGTTTAAAACGACATAATCAGTGAATAATACAAGTGTTTTAGTACGCGTTTGAAACGACATAATCAGTGAATAATACAAGTGTTTCAGTGAGGGTTTGAAACGACATAATCAGTGAATAATACAACTGTTTTAGTAAGGGTTTAAAACGACATAATCAGTGAATTATACGACTGTTTTAGTGAGGGTTTAAAACGATATAATCAGTGAATAATACAAGTGTTTCAGTGAGGGTACAGTGAATAATACAAGTGTTTTAGTAAGGGTTTAAAACGACATAATCAGTGAATTATACGACTGTTTTAGTAAGGGTTTAAAACGACACAATCAGTGAATTATACGACTGTTTTAGTGAGGGTTTAAAACGATATAATCAGTGAATAATACAAGTGTTTCAGTGAGGGTACAGTGAATAATACAAGTGTTTTAGTAAGGGTTTAAAACGACATAATCAGTGAATAATACAAGTGTTTTAGTAAGGGTTTAAAACGACATAATCAGTGAATAATACAAGTATTTCAGTGATGGTTTGAAACGACTTAATCAGTGAATAATACAAGTGTTTTAGTAAGGGTTTAAAACGACATAATCATTGAATTATACGACTGTTTTACTAAGGGTTTAAAACGACATAATCAGTGAATTATACAACTGTTTTAGTAAGGGTTTAAAACAACATAATCAGTGAATTATACGACTGTTTTAGTAAGGGTTTGAAACGACATAATCAGTGAATTATACGAGTGTTTTAGTGAGGGTTTAAAACGATATAATCAGTGAATTATTCGACTGTTTTAGTAAGGGTTTAAGACGATATAATCAGTGAATAATAGAAGTGTTTTAGTAAGGGTTTAAAACGACATAATCAGTGAATAATACAAATGTTTTAGTGAGGGTTTGAAACGACATAATCAGTGAATAATACAAGTGTTTTAGTAAGGGTTTAAAACGACATAATCAGTGAATAATACAAGTGTTTTAGTAAGGGTTTAAAACGATATAATCAGTGAATAATACAAGTGTTTTAGTAAGGGTTTAAAACGACATAATCAGTGAATAATACAAGTGTTTTAGTGAGGGTTTGAAACGACATAATCAGTGAATATTACAAGTGTTTTAGTAAGGGTTTAAAACGACGTAATCAGTGAATAATACAAGTGTTTTAGTAAGGGTTTGAAACGACGTAATCAGTGAATAATACAAGTGTTTTAGTAAGGGTTTAAAACGACATAATCAGTGAGTAATACAAGTGTTTTAGTAAGGGTTTGAAACGACGTAATCAGTGAGTAATACAAGGGTTTTAGTAAGGGTTTGAAACGACATAATCAGTGAGTAATACAAGGGTTTTAGTAAGGGTTTGAAACGACATAATCAGTGAATAATACAAGTGTTTCAGTGAGGGTACAGTGAATAATACAAGTGTTTTAGTAAGGGTTTGAAACGACATAATCGGTGAATAATACAAGTGTTTTAGTAAGGGTTTAAAACGACATAATCAGTGAGTAATACAGGTGTTTTAGTGAGGGTTTGAAACGACATAATCCGTGAATAATACAAGTGTTTCAGTGAGGGTACAGTGAATAATACAAGTGTTTTAGTAAGGGTTTGAAACGACATAATCGGTGAATAATACAAGTGTTTTAGTAAGGGTTTAAAACGACATAATCCGTGAGTAATACAGGTGTTTTAGTAAGGGATTGAAACGACATAATAAGTGAATAATACAAGTGTTTTAGTGAGGGTACAGTGAATAATACAAGTGTTTTAGTAAGGGTTTAAAACGACATAATCAGTGAGTAATACAAGTGTTTTAGTACGGGTTTGAAACGACATAATCAGTGAATAATACAAGTGTTTCAGTGAGGGTTTGAAACGACATAATCAGTGAATAATACAAGTGTTTTAGTAAGGGTTTAAAACGACATAATCAGTGAATTATACGACTGTTTTAGTAAGGGTTTGAAACGACATAATCAGTGAATTATACGAGTGTTTTAGTAAGGGTTTGAAACGACATAATCAGTGAATAATACAACTGTTTTAGTGAGGGTTTAAAACGATGTAATCAGTGAATAATACAAGTGTTTCAGTGAGGGTACCGTGAATAATACAAGTGATTTAGTAAGGGTTTAAAACGACATAATCCGTGAGTAATACAGGTGTTTTAGTAAGGGATTGAAACGACATAATAAGTGAATAATACAAGTGTTTCAGTGAGGGTACAGTGAATAATACAAGTGTTTTAGTACGCGTTTGAAACGACATAATCAGTGAATAATACAAGTGTTTCAGTGAGGGTTTGAAACGACATAATCAGTGAATAATACAACTGTTTTAATAAGGGTTTAAAACGACATAATCAGTGAATTATACGACTGTTTTAGTGAGGGTTTAAAACGATATAATCAGTGAATAATACAAGTGTTTCAGTGAGGGTACAGTGAATAATTCAAGTCTTTCAGTGAGGGTACAGTGAATAATACAAGTGTTTTAGTAAGGGTTTAAAACGACATAATCAGTGAATTATACGACTGTTTTAGTAAGGGTTTAAAACGACACAATCAGTGAATTATACGACTGTTTTAGTGAGGGTTTAAAACGATATAATCAGTGAATAATACAAGTGTTTCAGTGAGGGTACAGTGAATAATACAAGTGTTTTAGTAAGGGTTTAAAACGACATAGTCAGTGAATAATACAAGTGTTTCAGTGAGGGTACAGTGAATAATACAAGTGTTTTAGTAAGGGTTTAAAACGACATAATCAGTGAATAATACAAGTGTTTTAGTAAGGGTTTAAAACGACATAATCAGTGAATAATACAAGTATTTCAGTGATGGTTTGAAACGACTTAATCAGTGAATAATACAAGTGTTTTAGTAAGGGTTTAAAACGACATAATCAGTGAATTATACGACTGTTTTAGTAAGGGTTTAAAACGACATAATCAGTGAATTATACAACTGTTTTAGTAAGGGTTTAAAACAACATAATCAGTGAATTATACGACTGTTTTAGTAAGGGTTTGAAACGACATAATCAGTGAATTATACGAGTGTTTTAGTGAGGGTTTAAAACGATATAATCAGTGAATTATTCGACTGTTTTAGTAAGGGTTTAAAACGATATAATCAGTGAATAATAGAAGTGTTTTAGTAAGGGTTTAAAACGACATAATCAGTGAATAATACAAATGTTTTAGTGAGGGTTTGAAACGACATAATCAGTGAATAATACAAGTGTTTTAGTAAGGGTTTAAAACGACATAATCAGTGAATAATACAAGTGTTTTAGTAAGGGTTTAAAACGATGTAATCAGTGAATAATACAAGTGTTTTAGTAAGGGTTTAAAACGACATAATCAGTGAATAATACAAGTGTTTTAGTGAGGGTTTGAAACGACATAATCAGTGAATATTACAAGTGTTTTAGTAAGGGTTTAAAACGACGTAATCAGTGAATAATACAAGTGTTTTAGTAAGGGTTTGAAACGATATAATCAGTGAATAATACAAGTGTTTCAGTGAGGGTTTGAAACGACATAATCAGTGAATAATACAAGTGTTTTAGTGAGGGTTTGAAACGACATAATCAGTGAATAATACAAGTGTTTTAGTGAGGGTTTGAAACGACATAATCAGTGAATAATACAAGTGTTTCAGTAAGGGTTTGAAACGACATAATCAGTGAATAATACAACTGTTTTAGTGAGGGCTTAAAACGACATATTCAGTGAATAATACAAGTGTTTCATTGAAAATTAGCAAATCGTATTCTTGTTTATTATTTCTTTGAAAACAGTGATTGTTATGATCAATTATTAACCAAGTTAACCATCTTACCAGCAAATAACGAAAGTTAACGGATATTTTTATCGGTCCAGTAGGAGTCTAGCTCCTACATGTCTACCAGCTGATAGTCATCCGAAAGGGGATGAGAACCAGCACGCGCTCTCTATCATAAGTTTATCTCTGGTTGATGTTGTACAACTTGTTCTTCATTAGCTTTCGTATCGCACTGTCAGCTTGTTTAGGTTTAGCTAGTGCCAGTTACTAATTGTCTGATCCTGGTGAGGCCTTGTCTACGTAGTTCTGAGATAAGATGGCGTAATGAATCTACGAGCCCGCATTTTCTGGTGTTATGAAACGATGTAAGCGTTTGCTGTATCTCCGTAAAACAGACCAGCAAGAAGAAACCGAATCCAGTTTTTTCAAGCATTAAAAAACAAAAAACAAAATTATACTTGTACTCAACTAAGAAACTATTAACAATGTGAAACATGTCGAATATGTGTTTTAGTATAACAAAATCACACCGGACTATGTGCTGTGTCCACCGAGAGGGAAGAGTGCCCCCTTGAAAATCAGAAGATTAACCACTGTTCAATCTGGGGAACGTAACGTGTTAAATGTTTTAACAAACAGATTTTACTTCTACAGCTCCGCAAAAGTTCAGTAATATATTAATGAGTTCTAATGTTTAGTTACGTAGCAAAATAACTTCATTAGTATGAGACACGAGTACAAACCGGAATAACACTTCGGATTACACTGGGGAACACTCATTTTGTTGCATTTAAAAAAACAGACCTTTCTATAGTCAATTTGAGTGTGTTGATTTCAAATCTGAAGTCGTATTTTGTCTGCAAGCTACAGATTTTATGCAATTTGAGATTTTTATTTATTTTTTAAGGCAGAGCATTGCGTTTTCCTTTGGTCCAGTCTCGAAGCATTTCCTCACAATTGTGGCACACAACATGAGGAGCCCATTGCTTGTCTTGATCACCAAGATGAACTTCAAAATATGCCTTGTAGGCACGCTTGACGAACGAGGATATGTTACGTCTCTGACGATTGAGTGTGTAGCATCCACATATGTAGCAGAAGGCATCAGGCTTGTTTCTGCAATGATATCTATTTTTGGAAGCCATGTTTGATCTGAAACAAAAGAAGAATGATCAAAATATTAGAAGCTATCTATATATATGGACGTGAAAATGCTTATACATGGTTTACGCAAGTTCACATTTGTACAATTTCATTAACCGCAAATTGCATACAAACTAGAGCTTGTAAAGAAAAACTAATTTCAGATTTGAAATCAGCGCCTAAAACTCCTTCAGAATCAGTTAAAATATCCAATGCAACTCAAAGTTACTGAAAAAGTGTTCCCCAGTGTTATCTATCTAAAGTCGCAGTCCGTTCAAAAATAAAAACCACGTATTATCTGATTCCGAAAATATTTCTTGATTAAAAAAAAAAAAGTTTATGTTGATATGCAAACATAGAAATTTCATTGTTTCTTAGAAGATAGGGTCAGGCGTGGCCTAGTAAATGGATGTTGAGCAACCGAACGGATGTTTCAACTTGTTGAGTCTGCGATGTGTCACAAGCACGTTCCACCATACCAGCTGTGAGTTTGTTGTAAGAATGACAACAAATTTCGCTATTTGACTCGAAGTTGGAAAACAAATCTCTAGTTATAAAGGTTGACGTTTACCGATGTCCTTCTTCAAAGTTAGAAATTGCCATAACTGAACACAAGAGGTCTTTCTCATCCAGCTGTTAAGTCCAAATACGCATGAGTTGTTTCGCCAGTAAAAATCTGTTAGGATGTTTAACCTTAGCAATACATTAAGAGACGCAACAACAATGATATTGTTCAATTTTAAACATTGTATTATGTCTTATCTATATAGTTACTGGCTTTTAAATAACGCGGCCCCCTCTTCCCAGTGGCTCAGCGGTAAGTCTGAAGACTTATTGGAACTAAAAACCGAATTTTGACATTCGTGGTGGGCACTGCACAGATACCCAACCTGTTATATAGCTTTGTTCTCAAGAAAGAAGCAAACAATTGCTCATTTCGTTTATAAAATGCGTAAGTCTGTCTAGAATACGCAAGTCTATTCTTAAGAAGTGACGTTTACTGACCTACCGTCTTAACTGAAACACATTTAAAAACTAAACAGTCCTCGTGTAATTTCGTCACTTTCACAGTCCTCGAACATTTAGCTTGCAAAAGTTTTGAAGCACGACTTGAAGGACTGTTGGAAAAAATGACAGCGACCGGAGTCTGTTGGAGTGTTTATATTTTCAATCCCACTTAGCAAGTGTTCGTCTCGTGAACAGCCTTGTTGAAAGGAGAAGAAACGATATCATGACTTGTTCATTTCTATGTCGACGTCATGTAATGACGTCACGTGTCAACACGCCCTTCAAAACTTGTCTCTGGTTGTGAAAGTCACCCGTTTGAGGTGGAGGTTATGGTAACCAAACTGACCTCTCAACTATCGAGCCCAAAGTAGTTTCTCGACAAAAGGGCGACAGGAAAGAAATAAGGACCATTTGGTCTATTCCAGTTAAAATGAAAGATTTGTTCGTTTATGAATTTCGCGCTAAGCTACTCGAGAGCTATCTGCGTTAACCGTCCCTAATTTAGCAGTATAAGACTAGATGGTAGGCAGCTAGTCATCAACACCCACCGCCAGCTCTTGGGGTAGTCTTTTATCAACAAATAGCGGGATTAACCGTCACTTTATAACGCCTCCACGGCTGAATGGACGAGCATGTTTGGTGTGACAGGGATTCGAACCTGCGACCCTCAGGTTACGAGTCGAGCGCCCCCTAAACGCCTGGTGACGTTTATCGTTTTTTGTTTTTGAATTTCGCGCAAAGCTACGCGAGGACTATCTGCGCTAGCAGTTTCTAACTTAGCAGTGTAAAACTAGATGGAAGGCAACTAGTCATCACCACCCACCGCCAACTCTTGGGCTAGTCTTTTACCAACGAATAGTGGGATTAAGCGTCACATTATAACGTCCCCACGGCTGAAAGGGCGATCATGTTTGGCGCAACGGGGATTCAAACCCGCGACCCTCGGATTACGATTGGAGCGCCCGCTAAGTACCTGGCCATGCCGGACCGAGGAAAGATGAAACGCAACACAAAGTATTAGAGAAATCAACACTAAATATTCCACATGAGAATGTACAATATCTTTTAAAAAATGTGAAACGACAACAACAAAACAGAGTTTCGGTATTTATGTTCGTTCAGATTTCTGAACTGTAGAAAAACATTATTATTACAGCAAATATATAATACACACGACTCATCCTTTCTTCTGCACGTTATAAACTTTTTATAAAAATAGCGCTGTTTATTTTCACTGTATAATAATTGTACTGTATGGATATATATACATTCATGTATGTGTGTCTATATTTATCCTACATTTTCTGGCTGGTACTGTATTTATATTTTATTTATTGCTTATAGCCACATTGGGCTATCTTCTGTGTCCACTGCGGGGAATCGAACCTCGAACTGTAGCATTTGGATTGTTTGTTTGTTTGTTTTGGAATTTCGCACAAAGCTACTCGAGGGGTATCTGTGCTAGCCGTCCCTAATTTAGCAGTGTAAGACTAGAGAGAAGGCAGCTAGTCATCACCACCCACCGCCAACTCTTGGGCTACTCTTTTACCAACCAATAGTGAGATTGACCGTCACATTATACACCCCCCACGGCTGGGAGGGCGAGCATGTTTAGCGCGACGCGGGCGCGAACTCGCGACCCTCGGATTACGAGTCGCACGCCTTACGCGCTCGGCAATGCCAGGCCTGTAGCATTTGGAAATCCGTAGCTTACGGCTGTAGTGATCTCGATTGGAAATGCCTATTTTTTGTATTTCCTTTAAGTACGTTGGACTGATAGACAGTATTTAATACGTAGCAATAGAGTCATGCAATACAAATTATCAACGCGACCTTTAAAAGTATATTAATCTTTACCCTTTATCAGCAAGGAGTTCTGGCCCGAATTCAGTGAGGTTAAGCGTCAGTTATTGTGTGACGTTGTTTGGGCGATTACGAAAGTATCGAACAATATGAACGTATAATTACACATCAGTAAATTACGATAATAAAACTACTGCTCTTATTACACTTATTTGTTAACGTAATTCTTGGGTACACTGTACACGACAGTATTATACAAATTGAATTAAAGACACAGGTGCAGGGGGCAATTTAAACTTGAGGATGCGCAAGGTTTATTTGACGAGCGAAGCTCGAGAATGTGCGATACAATTGTGACCGAGTTCCGAGGCTTGCGTTCGGGCTGGAGAAACTATGTTCGTTTGTTTGTTTTGAATTTCGTGCAAAGCTACACGAAGGTTATCTGAGCTAGCTGTCCCTAATTAAGCAGAGTAAGACTAGATGGAAGGCAGCTAGTTATCACCACCCACCGCCAACTCTTGGGCTACTCTTTTACCAACGAATAGTGGGATTGACCGTAACATTATAACGCCCCCACGGCTGATAGGGCGAGCATGTTTGGCGCGACGAGGATGCGAACCTGAGACCCTCAGATTACGAGTCGCACGACTTAACACGCTTGGCCATGTTGGACCTTACTCTTTTACCAACGAACAGTGGGATTGACTGTAACATTATAACGCCCCATGGCTGAAAGGGGGAGCATGTTTGGTGTGACGGGGATTCGAACCCGCGATCCTCAAGTTGCGAGTCGAACGCCCTAATCACCTGACAATGCTAGGCCAGAAACTTTTGTGTTCTGGATTAGACAATGCCGGGCTAGAAGCTTTTGTGTTCTGGATTAAATATAATGTATTTTCCCGTTTTTCCTGAGAGTGATTTTTATTGGGAAAGATTGAAAAAAATCCCTCTCGCGCTTCCTGCACTATTAATACAAATTAATTGAAATTGATTAAAAGTAAAATTCGAACAAAAATAAACTATTTGTATCTGTGAAAATGGAGTGTTTAATGAAGTTAAACGAACTTTTTAAGGACGGTTTCTAATCTTAAAATAACATCTTGTTTTTGTCTTCGCGAGTCTTTATGTAACGTCAGACATTCTGAAAAACTAAAACTCATAAATAAACATTATGATATACAATAATTATGTATTTATACAGAAGGACGTATGAACATAAACACTTCAGAATTACGTTTTACTATTATTTACGATGTAGGTGCGAAGTCCTCCGACAGGTGTCAGCCGTACGTCACTCACGATTGGACGCGTTTGCCTCCCCATCTGTCATATATATGTGTGTTCTACAAGTTAACTGCTTCTAATCAGCATTAAATATTGAGCCGTGTACTTCACGTGTGTTATGAACATTCACGACTGTGTATTTCTTGTGTACAAATATTTTGTATGAAATTGCGTGCGTATTGAAAATACATTTATAAAAATGTATCTCAAGCTGTTTATCTGTTACTCCACTCATGTCAAAAGATAGACTGTTTATCATTTAATTTGGATCCTAAATGCTTTAGAGAAACAACAACAACAAAATCCCTGTTGAGAAACATCAATGTAAAACTTAGAGGATTTGAGAAATAAAAGTTTCTGGTTCGTTTTGCATGTTTATTTGTTGTTAAGAGCAAAGCTACGTAACTGGCTATTTGCACTCTGCCCACCAAGGGTTCGAAACTTCTTGTTTTTGTTTTTGCGATACGAGCCTTTAGATTTGATGCCGGGTCACTGAGAGGCGTTCTCAGTGGCACAGGGGTATGTCTACAGACTTACATCACTAGAAACCGGGGTTTTTTACTGGTGGTGGGCAGAACAGTGATAGCCCATTGTGTAATTTTGTGCTTACCATCAAAACAAACACTGAGAGTTTGTCTGTGACAGCTGCTGCTTAAATGTTAGAGTATCAGAGGAAGCGGAGAAAAAAAACTAAATAATTTATACAGAAAAGGTCTGGACTTAATGGGCTGTTTATATAAAGGAAAGTACTAGTTTCTATACTGACTGACGTCTTCTTGAGGTTAAAACAACACCATATTTGGTTTGTTTTGAATTTCGCGCAAAGCTACGTAAGGGCTATCTGTACTAACTGTCCCTAATTTAGCAATGTAAAACTAGAGGGAAGAAGGCTAGTCATCCCTACCCACCGCCAACTCTTGGGATACTCTTTTTGGGATGGATCGTCACATTATAACGCCCCCACGCCTGAAAAAGCAAGCATGTTTGGTGTGGCGGGGATTCAAACCCGTGACCCTCGGATTACGAGTCGAGTGCCTAAACCACCTGGTCATGCCGGGCCTTACATAATGGTTAATTGTTAGAATAATTTAAAATGTATTGTGAGACAGAACAATTTAACTTCCTTTATGTTTAACAATTTACCAAATAATTATGTTACTTTTAAACTGGCTGAATTGAATTCACTTGTTTGATTTTGAGCTGTCAGAAAATTGCATCATGGAAGCAAGTGTAACCAAAATTAAATCCACGCAAGAGAGGTACTGGGATAGTTTTTTTTTTTTGTAATATATTTATGCATTATCATCCTTCAGGTGGCGCTGAGAAGATTTATGTTTCCGACATTCTAATAAACGTATGCGTATATGGACAGCAATAATTTTGCGTTCACTTAACAAACTGACTGGGAAGAGATAGATGTCGCTGTTACACAACCTGCTGTGGTCGAGGTTTTCTTTAGCACGACATTAATGTTTTTGTGTTTTTTTAGCATGACACTTTACCTTTGGTTGAATAATTTACTGTACTTTTAAGTATAAATCACAAGTTCTGTGTAAATACGGCTTTAAGGAGACTTTCACACAACTTACTTAACTGAGAAGAATGGTTTATCAGAACATTAGAGTCCAAGTAAAGTTATAGACATCGGTAAACTCAGCCATTTGAGTGTTTTACTGTTCGATAGCTTTTGCTCATAATGTCACTTTTTGCTTTTTCGTGTCATTCGATGTATCTTCCCGTTTACAGGGTCAAGCTAATTCGAGATGACTCGGGTCAATGGATGTGACCCTGTTTATCTCGTGAAGTGAATTCACTTGTTTCTTATGGATCAGTTCTGACATAATCTCTTTAACTTAGCCAGTCTAGCTTGTGGAATCTTAACATAGAGAAATTCCACAGAACTGACATTTTAACATGACGTTGACTCTATTTACAGTTCAGTTCAGACCCTTATTTTCTCAGATAATGTTAACTTTAATATCCACGAACGTTAAAGAATTCATACGTCAAATGAGACACCGATTCGTTGAAATTAGGCTTAACTGGTCTCTATTGTCTGGGACTTGACATCATTTTTGTCGACCGTGAACACTTTATTTAGAACATTAATGTTTACTAAACGAATGTTTCATTACATTTTGTTATATCTCTACTTGTAAATATATATATGTTCTGAATGAATGTTAATAGAAAGAAGTCGCACCTTACTGTTATGTTATGGTAGAAATTCAAACGGTCTTCAATTTTAGTGATTAATGTTTGGTTGTTGGTAGAGAACCAATAACTTCATTCAACGTAGAGAGGGCAGTGATTAATATTTGGTTCTTGTTAGAGAACCAATAACTTCATTCAACGTAGAGAGGGCAGTGATTGATATTTGGTTCTTGTTAGAGAACCAATAACTTCATTTAACGTAGAGAGGGCAGTGATTAGTTTGGTTTTTGTTAGAGAACCAATAACTTCATTCAACGTAGAGAGGGCAGTGATTAATGTTTGGTTCTCGGTAGAGAACTAATAATTTCGTTCAACTTAGAGAAAGCAGGTTCTACAATTATATTAAGTGTGAAAGACGACCTTTTATGGCACAATGAAAGATTCACTTTTAGAGTAATAATATTATATTTCATCGCTCCAATGTCTTCCAGTGACTCAGCGTCAAGTCGTAGGGTTTAGACTGCTAAAAGTCGAATTTCAATACTCGTGGTGGGCACAGCACAGTTAGCCCAACTATTTTGTGCTTCATAACAAATAAACTAATATTGGATAAAAAAAAAAAACACGTAATTTTTATGGTTCACTTTTAGTATAAAGTAGACTTGTAACAACCGAAGAAGACAGGAAAACAAACTTGGTAGTTTAATCAATCACAATGCAGTGACAAAGATCTCCCACAGCCATGAGTGTAGGCATTTCAGCAAAACCGTTTGTACATGACGGCCTCAACTAACAAATATAATCAAACCACCTTCGATTGTTTTATTTCAACCCCCCTTGTTTTGTTCCTCAACATAGTTTTTGTTTTAATTGTCTCAGCTTCGTGGCCCGATTAAAGACATATTTAGAAGTGGTGTAAGATCATTCTTTGTCGAATCGACAATAGAGTTTTAACGTTTCGAAAAACTTGTTTTATAGCTCAAGTAGCCGTTGATTAATCCATGATGGTAACTTATGGAGCTATCTAAATACACCAGAACTGAAAAATCAATACAGTAATGATTCAGATCAATTGTTTCATTAATTGAGTACACTCTCTATTAGCTATGCTTTCAGCCGTAATCCCAGTAATGTCTGATGAGGTTGGCTGGCTTAAGAGGTTTAAGTTATTCCTAATTCCACACACTGTTTGTTTGTTTTTTGAATTTTGCACAAAGCTACTCGAGGGCTATCTGCGCTAGCCGTCCCTAATTTAGCAGTGTAAGACTAGAGGGAAGGCAGCTTGTCAGCACCACCCACCGCCAACTCTTGGGCTACTCTTTTGCCAACGAATAGTGAGATTGACCGTCACATTATAACGCCCCCACGGCTGAAAGGGCGAGCATGTTTGGCATGACGGGTACGCGAACCAGCGACACTCAGATTATGAGTCGCACGCCTCAACACGCTTGGCCATGCCGGGCCAATTCCACATACTAAGCCAAAGGTGCAAAATAAGTGATATTTACTAGATGTACTTGCGCAGAGTCCCCGGAATGATTTAAGAACAAATAAAACCAAAATTAAGAGTAATAAATATTTTTCTTTTTTCTTTTAAACTTCATATTTCATGCTGTGTTGTAGCCTACAGAGTGCATAATTCTTCTCGTGATTCGTGGCATATGCATGCTTGAATAACGTCACGACTGTACAAATTACAACGTCAAGTGTCCCTTACGTTATGCTATTTTAATGTTTACTGACTGACTGACAGACAACATACTGCTGTTTTCAGATTACGAGTCGAGTGCCTTAACCACCTGGCCATGCCGAGGCCTTTTCTTTTGTAATATTTGAGAACGTTCTTATAGGGCTTTATCGATTCGTAAAGTCTGAATGAACATGAAAGGTATACAAGTGTGATATTAGTAATTCAGACGTTTATGCTTTTTTAAAAACAAAATAGATTTCTTGCAGAAAAATCGTGAGTATGCCATTACGTGCTCTTCATGACGGGCATAGTCTGGTCTCGTATCTTCTTGTCATATCAGAATTTTATTTATTTTTCAAACTCCACACACCCTGTCCTTACAAGATCCCTCGACCCACCTCTCCTTATTCCCCCTGTGTCGGGGTCAGCCTATCCCAGGACTCTCTGTCATCCGTCATCGTTACTGACCCACGACCAAGAGCGGCTAGCATGCGACAAAAACGGTTGGGTCAAACTCGTAGCTTCACAATGTTAGCCGGATGAAAAAAACAACAACAAAAAACCAGAACCTACCAGCAAAAAAAAAAAAAAGGAAAAATTTCAGTCAGAGTGGCGCTGGAGGGTGTAATTTGATCTGTAGACTCACGAGCTGTCAAGCTGTTGGCGTCTTTTTCTTCTTAGTTTTTAGGGTGGAAATTTCGAGGGCGGGCCCTCTAGTTAGCCGGAGATGTTTTGTTTTTTTTAATGAAAATTGAATAAATTCGAATTGGGGCGCTCCAAACAAGTCGTCTTGTTTGACTATCAGTTTTTCTTCAGGACTAGATCGTTATGTATACCATTTCAGAAGTCCTCGTGCCTATTTGTCCGTCCGTCCTTATTAACTCTTGAGAAACGAGAGAAAACAAACGAAATTATGCGTTGACTTCAATCAAATCGATACAAATGTTGAACAGGTACTCGCATTATTTTTAATGACAATGATAAGTGACGACAAATTGATTAATTTAATGAGACCTGAGTTACTTTATTTTTGTTCTTATTAGGGATTTAGTGTAATACACAATAAAAATAACATTAAAAAGAGATGTCGCGTCAATCGATATACCAATTAACATGTAGGTAGACGTATGGAATATATATATATATTTATTTAAGCATATAAAATAATGTGATATTAAAAACATCAAAATAAAAACAACTTCAAGATTATTAAAACTTAAATTTCCGAGAATTAATTACGAAAACAACTCCACGTTTCGTTAAACCGTACGTGGAAGATATAGTTTCCATGACAACCGATCACGAAGACTGATTGATATACGTCCCATTCGTGCGTTATTACGCGGTAATTTGATGTAAGACTTGCGCCACCTGGTTAATAGGGTATGTTTTATCGGGAAAAAAAATGTAACGAGTTGTTGTTTTTTTAATTTTGATAAAAATAAATTGTTGTGTTGTTTTTTTAGAGGAAAAGGCACGTATGAGACCAGGGAAAAAGAAAAATAGGTATAAATATAAAGTATATATTCAGGAAGACGAAGACTTTTAATCCAATTAAATCCACAATCAGTGGTTTGAAAAGAAACGCACTTTGCACTCGTACAGGTGTTTCTCTTTGTTTGAAAAGGTTAAATGTTAAACTGTGACAATTATTAGGAAATCTCCACAAAAGTATTTCTGGTGAATAATCAAAACTGTAACTTAAAAACAAACAAACAATTTCCCTTCGTAACAATTTATCGAAGGACTCCAGTGATATATCTGTCGCGTTATCTCTTAACAGTTTCGCAAGCTCGTGCTGGTAACAGGTGAAAATCAGACATAAATGCACTTAACTTCAATAAATCTCGATTTTATACGTTCTTATACGCGAACTTTTGGCGATAAGGAACTAAAGATGGTGTTTGTAAATGTGTAAGTTGTATACAATTGACCTCTTGGGGGCGCTTGAGGTAAAGACAATAATGTGAGGAATTAGTCCTAGTGAGAACAGTTTGTAATTTATTGGATGTGTTTTTTTTAAAACAAGAAACATAAATCATCTGGTATCTTAAACGTCATTTCCGCTGTTCGGACGACGTACAGAAATTATAGGTAAATTTACCAAACTGAATAATATTTTCAATTTACTGGGTTAACTGACGTACGCGACGGTTTGAATTCGGTGTGCAATGACTTGTTCACAGCTGTTTGTATCACTACGCACCACATCACTGTGTACGTAATCATCCGCACAGTAACGTTGACCCAAATCTACCAACATTACGTCATATCTTATCCCTTAATAAAGTCATCTTAACAGTTGAATAGACGTTTAAAACAACAGATATATCTCGTGCAGATTTCAGATGCTTCAAGTGGTTCGAGAGTAACTCTGAAAACCGAAGTTTGATATCCGTAGTGCGTAAAGCACAACTAGCTCATTTATAATAAATATTATGTAAATTGTAAGTACCACCTTTCAAATCCTTCTCTAAGCACAGACGTAAACACTAAAATTTTCTCAGTCAGTACGAATCGCATGGACTCATGGGACATTTTTAAAACAATGACGAACTTGTGTAATAGACCCACATAGTAATCGCAATGACGTCAGTACACTATTGACCTCAAACCATTATTTTCAAATGGAAATTGTCTCGTTAGTTTGATAGGAAAACTTCTATCTTTACTAAGGTTTTACTTAAAGTACAGGCCCGGCATGGCCAGTTGGGTTAAGGTAGTCGACTAGTAATCTGAGGGTCGCGGAATTCGAATCCCGTCACACCAAACATACTCTTTCATCCGTGGGGGCGTTATAATATTACGGCCAATCCCACTATTCATTGGTATAAGAGTAGCCCAAGAGTTGGCGGTGGGTGGTGATGACTAGCTGCCTTCCCTCTAGTCTTACACTGTTAAATTAGGGACGGCTAGCACAGATAGCCCTCGAGTAGCTTTGCGCGAAATTCAAAACAGAAACAAACAAATAAACGGTATATAGTCACGAACCTTATAACAAATCGCAGAATCGTAACTAAGATAAAAATAAAGCACAAACCGACTTATCTAAGTCCTAGCTTATCTCCATGGCCCGGTATGGCAAAGCGTGTTAAGGCGTTCGACTCATAATCCGAGGGTCGCGGGTTCGAATCCCGGTCGCACCAAACATGCTCGCCTTTCAGCCGTGGGGGCGTTATAATGTGACGGCCAATTCCACTATTCGTTGGTAAAAGAGTAGCTCAAAAGTTGGCAGTGAGTGGTGATGCCTTCCCTCTAGTCTTACACTGCTAAATTTGGGACGGCTAGCATAGATTGCCCTCGTGTAGCTTTGTGCGAATTTCAAACAATCATTGAATGGTTTAGTGCCTTAAAAACAACCAAACAAACCAGGTTTCAGGTAAATATATACATATTTTATAGGTTAATTATGTTCTACGATTTCCGATGTATAAAAACATTTTACGAGATATAATACAAGTGTAATTTTGTTTCATATGTTTTTCATTCACACTTCCATATTTGTGTGTGTATGTGTATGTAAGGCTGATGAACATAAAGACAAAACATACATTTTGCGTTGTTAGACTCAACCACTTATTTGAGTAGAGCTTCGAAAAATAAAAATAAAAAAAGGGAAAATAAAAATAAACTTTATTAGCATTTAATAATGAAAATGTGAACACTATGAAATTAGACTAAATATTAGCTGGTCAAAAGTTTAAGACCATACCAAAAGAAGTCCCAAACATGGAAGGAAATGCCCAACAAGAGGTCTCAGTAGTGAGTTGCACGGCTGTTATTGTGAATAACTTCAAACATTCGCTTTGGCATGGTCGATATAAGTGTTTGCAGAAGGCTGGCTGGAATGTTATTCCAAGTTGTAAAGATGGCTTCACAAAGATCATGCACTGTTTGGAATTGACGTCCATTTCTACAGACTTCCCTTGCCATCAACCCCCAAACATTTTCAATGGGGTTCAGTTTGGGCGAACACGCTGGATAGTCCAAAAGAATCACGTTATTCACCATGAAAGAGTTCTTTGTCCTGCGGACATTTTGGACTGCAGCGTTGTCCTGCTGAAAGATCCAGTCATTTCCACACAAGCGAGGGCCTTCAGTCAATAAGGATGTTCCCTCCAACATGCCAATGTAGTCAGCTGCTGTTTGACGCCACTATATAACCTGAAGCTCCATTGTTCCATGGAAGGAGAAAGCACCCCAGATCATGATGGAACCTCCTCCAATGTATCGTGTAGAAAATGTCTCCGGTGGGTTATCCTTATTGTGCTAGTAACGTTGGAAGCCATCTGGACCATCCAGGTTAATTTTTTTCTTATCAGAGAACAAAACTTTCTTCCACTTTTCTACGTCCCATGTTTGGTGCTTCTCAGCAAAGTTTAACCGAGCTGTTTCGTGGTGTGGAAGGAGGCGAGGCGTTTGAAAACGTTTATGGTTTCTAAAGTATTTCTCTCGTAGATGCCATCTTATTGTTCTTGAGCTGCATTCTGCGTCCGTAAGGGTCTTAATCTGGTTCGACGATCGACTGGTGTCTTGCCGGAAAACCCGTCAAATTCTCCTGCTCAACGTCGGCGAAATTCTCTTGGACCGACCACTTGAAATTATCGTTCCGTATCCCTCAGGGTCTTTTAAGAAATTTGCAACAGCAGTTTCATTACGCCCAATCTCACCAGCGATGGCACGTTGAGAGAGACCTTGCTTTTGCAGTCGACAATTCTGCCACGTTCAAACTGTCAACTTTTCAGCCTTTGCCATGTTTTTACCCAATGTAACACCGGAGATGTCAGTGGGAGATGTTGACAACGCTAATGCTAGAACACAAATGATTAGATTTTGTTACGTGTTTACCGATTAACGCTTCGTTTCTGTATGGTTTTAAACTTTTGACTAGCTAGTATTTGGCTAATTTCAGTGTTTACACTTTCCCTATTAAATGCGAAAGAAGTTTTTTTATTTTTATTTTCTCTTTTCTTATTTTCATCTTTCGAAGCTCTACTCAAATAAGTGGTTGAGTCTAACAACGCAAAATGCATATTTTTTCTTTATGTTCATTGGCCTTAAGATTTTGGCCACCAGTGTATATACTGTGTAAACAGCTAATAAGGAACTTTATTATATTCCTTTTCAAATACACTTTTATATAAAAATCTTGTACAGAATATTAAAATACGAAGTCTGAAAAAAAACAACAATCCAAAGATAAAAAAATATATACCTAAGGCACCATTGTGATTCAGTTATTAACTCAAGGGCTTAAGATGCTAAACTTTGTGGTTTGATCCCTACAGAGGGCAGCACTCACCTAATCCATTGTGCAATTATGTGCCTAAACTAGCAAACAAACAGCATACATCCAGGTCGTATTTAGATAGATTATTCAGCTTCCTTAGTTTGTTCAGCTCGATGCTACACAATGGGCTGTTTGTGCTGTGCCCACCAAGGGTATTTTGTTTGTTTGTATTTTGAATTTCACACAAATCTACTCGAGAGCTATCTGTGCTAGCCGTACCTAATTTAGCAATGTAAGACTGGAGGGAAGGCAACTAGATACTCTTTTTACTAACGAATAGTGCGATTGACCGTCACTTTATAACGCCTCCACGGCTGAAAGGGCGAGTGTGTTTGGAGCGACGGGGATTCGAACCCGCGACCCTTAGATCACGAGTCCAGCGTCCTGACCAGCTGGTCATGCCGGGCCTCCACCAACGGTATACGAATCCGATTTTTAGCATTATAAGTCTGCTGACATTCTAGGTTGGGGTTAGATTATTTGAAAATATTGTACTCGTTGTTTTTAATTGCGTTCATCATAGTAGCGCGTGGTATTCATCGCGTATATTGTACTTAAATACTTATGTATAGCTTGTTTTAATAAAACACAATTTTTTTCTATAATCTTGTCCTTTGATTTATATTAACCACGCATGCGTGACTGACCATTTTTTTTTTTATGTTCGATGAACCCTACTTCTGTTTTATAAGATGACACGCAAAAGCAGGCCGCTCTTGAAGTACTCATAAAGTCTACAGGTAGGGGTCAGTCACTAGCACGTGCACGTAACGCATGAGGTTAATTCTTGAAGTGCCGCCTGTTAGAAGATTCATTATTTGCAGAGCGCTTTGGCTTGCACACAGAAGCGAACATGCGCCTTGATGGTAAGTGATTGGAAACTCTGTCACAAGGCCATAAAACAGCCCCTAACCTGACTTCTCTCCCTGTTCTTACGACTTGACTTTAAAAAAAAAATGCCGAGAGCTGTTGAATAACCATCAAGGACTTTGTAAAAAAATAACATTTGTTCTGAGTAGTTCTTTATTAAGGATGCGGATGTCAGAATCTAATGAAACGGGTGTCGTGATCGAATTTTCTTGATTGCATTTAGATTACACTTAGATACCCATAAACAATAAGTCGCATAATGTTTGCTAGGGAGTACCATTATTATTTTTTCTTTTATTTTTATTAATTATAGAAAAAAAAAACCAATAAATAAACGTAACAACCAAGGTTCATCTTGTTTTGCTTAATGACGTGTGTTTCGAAGCACGCGAAATGCTTAAACGTCCCCGTCTCTCCGTGGGAACACGCCCTTGGGCCGCAATGGCTGTCGGGAAGACAAAAAGAGTACTTGTCGTGACTTTGTCCAGATAATATTAGGCCTAACCTGGGGCTAAAGGGTCCTATCAGATGGAAATTGTGGGCTTCTATTGCCGAGATCCCGGACTCTGGTTGTCATTCTCAATGGTGTCAGCTGGTTCTCGGATTTATGTGGCAGCGAACCGTATCTCAGATGTGTAAGAAGTATTTTCATTTGATGAGACTCACAAAGGGAAGTTTTTGTTTTCTTCTTATCAGATGTTTTGCGGGGTCAAAACTCTTGAGTGAGCAGGTCATGAGGGTGTTGTTATCCGTAAACGAAATTTATTTACGTTTCTTCGTAAAACACACAACAGAAAGTCGACATTAATTTGTAGGCATTTCCTGCTTGTCCAGAAACCTTTAAAGGCCAAATTCATAATCCTAAGTAAATGATTTTCACCTCTACTGGAGAAAAAAGAAATCGAATTCCAGAACGAGAAAAGCCTCGAACCTTGGGAAAATTAGATACGAGAATAAATTTTATTACGTAAAATCGACTTGATTAATTTAAGATTCTTAAACAACCGTCACAGTGTTTTGAAAACAGAGAATGTCTGTTGATTTGCTTGTTGAGAATTAAACACAAAGCTACACAGTGGGCTGTCTGTGCTCTGCCCACTACAGGTATTGAAACCCGGTTTCTAGTAGACGTGCTGCTGCGCCACTAGGGGATGTGTCTATTGCAAAGAAAATGATCATGACTTTTCTGAACCTGTTTGTGTCTATTATTATTATTATGTTCGTATATTCTATACATGACGCTATCACATGTATTATCTTACATTTTAGTTGCTACATGACAATGTTACATGTATTATCTTACTGATATTTTAGTTGCTACTTGACAATTTTACACGTATTATCTTACTTATAATGTTTTAGATGCTACACGACAATGTTACATGTATTATGTTACTGACATTTTAGTAAGATAATATATATCTATTATCTTACTGATATTTTAGTTGCTACACGACAATGTTACATGTATTATCTTACTGACATTTTAATTGCTACAGTCTAAAATCTTCTAAGATTCTTTTCACACCTCTCCCTTGGGTCATTTCTGTGGGCACGACGTGAATTAGTAGCCAGCGTTAGAAGATGCAAGGTTCGAACTTTGATGTCAGTAAACATGTTCCGCTTAGTTTATCGCGTTATAAAAGTGACAGTGAGTTTTGTTATTCAGCTTAAACATCCAGACGAGGATACTACGGCGACTGGCACTGCTTGCTAGCTGCACTCCATTTATTCAGTAATTCAAAAGTAGAGCGATTTTACTTGGAATCTACGAGTTTTTCACAAGGGTTTTTAGCTCACGTGTCAAACAACAAAAACACTGACGTTTAATCTTCAGGTTTAAATTTTCATTTCAATTCAAACGTTTTTATTTCTTTACAAAATTCCATATTGCAGATGCATTGCTACTGTACAGTCATTTTTAACACTGTTTAAAACTATTACTAGGTTATGTCGCCTTCCAACTTTAGTCTCCAAGTATGCCAGACACGACTGATGACATATTAAACAGATAAATATTAACATTAGTTCTTATGACCTGTTAACAAGCTTAAGACTGAAATGCACTACGCATCTATAACTTATACGTTCGTTTTCGGCGGTCATAACTCGTAATCCCATAATAATTCTTCTTAAGTTCTCGGAACGTTCGGTTCATCTCCAACCAAACCATTTTTTGCTTTCTTAACTTTGCCTTAACATTTGGCTTGGTAATTCCGTAAAACTAAGTGAAAAGACATTGAATTGTCCATTGTCCTCACAGTATAGTTTTATAATCTTTCAGTTTTGCTGCTTTAGATTCATTCAGTAAACCCGGATTAATAATAATCCACGCTCTCGAACCCCAGTAGTCACACCGAATCGTCCGCATCTTCTTGTGCTTACCGCTACTTCGAATGTTTGTGTTACATGTGGGTGATAAAGACGTTAAGGCTTAGCTGTTCCATCAACTCGAAATAGTTGTTTTTCATGGTTACAATTTGTTTCGTTTCACAGAAACGTCCTCGTCTCAAAGTACTAAAAAACACGTTTAAAACAAGCCTCTTATTGCTCACTTCCTTCTCAGATCTTTGAATTGGATGCACACCATGACTGAAATAATTTTGACGTCTCAAGTTCAGGAAACACATTAATTAAGTTTTATAGATGCGATAATAATTACTATAAACCTCCAGAGTGGCTCACCGGTAAATCTGACAGCTTATAACGCGAAATACCGGGTTTCGATACTCGTGGTTGGCACAGCATAGATAGTCTACGGTGTAGCATTAATCAAGATAGCGAACAAATAGCATAATAATTAGCTATCTGTACTCATGAAAACACTTCGAAAGTTTAGAATCTTGACTTAGATAATACAAGGCTTCGGTCGCTTGTAGCACACAAACCATGAACTATCAGTTAGAGTAGAAAATTAGGAGAGGCTTATTTCGATCTTCAGTGAAAGAAGTGTACAACTAATATGCAAATAGCAAAAACGGTTAATTGTATATCAGTTTTTAAAACATTTAAAATAGATTCGAACTTTCGATTTGACAGAAAATGTGATTTTGTTGTTGTTGTTTTTTTCTGGCGCGGTTGCAACTAGAAGGGTAAGTTCCAGGTTATAAAGTTCCAGGTTATGTCGGTGGCTCTCGGAGTTGTGTCGGTGACTGGTGGAGCAAATTCCGGTGATGAAGAGACGTAATTTTTAAGGTGTTCATGAAATCCTTCGTACGACCGTTACACAAGTGATAGTTTTGAAAGTAGTCCAGTGTAAATTCGTTATTCTATAAAGAGCTGTTTAATGGTCCTTGTTTGTTTGTTTTGAATTTCGCGCAAAGCTACTCGAGGGCTATCTGCGCTAGCCGTCCCTAATTTAGTAGTGGGGAAGGCAGCTAGTCATCACCAGCCACCGTCAACTCTTGGGCTACTCTTTTATTCGGGCCTGGCATGGCCTAGCGCGTTAAGGCGTGCGCTTCGTAATCTGAGGGTCGCGGGTTCGCGCCCGAGTCGCGCCAAACATGCTCGCCCTCCCAGCCGTGGGGACGTTATAATGTTACGGTCAATCCCACTTTTCGTTGGTAAAAGAGTAGCCCAAGAGTTGGCGGTGGGTGGTGATGACTAGCTGCCTTCCCTCTAGTCTTACACTGCTAAATTAGGGACGGCTAGCACAGATAGCCCTCGAGTAGCTTTGTGCGAAATTCCAAAACAAACAAACTCTTTTATACGAATAGTGGGGTTAACCGTCACGTTATAACGTCCCCACGGCTGAAAGAGCGAGCATGTTTGGTGGGACAGGGATTCGAACCCGCGACCCTCAGATTACGAGTTAAACACCTTAACCAACCTTCACGTTTGAACTTCTTATGTTTTTGATGATGTTAACACGTTCCCTGTTTCTAACTAATTGTCGGTGGTATTTACGTCGTTTGGGTGGACCTGCGAGGGTCAGGTGCAATTTTGACCTTTTTAAAGTTGAATAAGTTTGGTTTAAATTTCGCGTGAGACTGCACGAGAATTATCTGCGCCAGCCGTTCATAATTTGGCTAGCCATCACCGCTCACCGCCAACTTTTGAGCTACTCTTTTAGCAACGAATAGTGGGATTAACCGTAACATTATATTGCCCTCGCGGCTGAAAGGGCGAGTATGTTTGGTGTAACGGGTATTCGAACCCACCACCATCAGAATACGAATCAAGCACCCTAACCACCTGGCCGTGCCGGGTCACGGTGTCTGATTGGAAGAAGGAACGCTCTATTAAAACATCTGCTGGAAAACAAACCTGAATCGGGGTGTGCAGGTAAGAACAAAATATTGTTGACAAATTACAGATGGAGAGAACGTATAATATTTCACGTGTGATGGCGCTCAATCGTTTAAACTTTACGCAGGTTCGACGAAATGAACCAAATGAGACAATGCTGTAGGGACTAACGACATAGAAATAGACCCGATACGTGTAACAAGGAGTGTGTGGACAAAAGAGTGAAACATGGTGATGCGGAGGCTGGAGAGGGGGGGTCTGTAACAGTGTAGAAAAGTTCGTTAAATGTCGGAGTGGGTGCTACTACAATATCCTAGCATGGTCGGGTGTTTAGGGCGCTCGACTCGTAACGTGAGGGTCACGGGTTCGAATCCCTGTCATATGAAACATGCTCGTCCTTTCAGCCGGTGGGTGTTGATGACTAGCTGCCTTCCCTCTAGTCTTACGCTGCTAAATTATGGACGGCTAGCGCAGATAGCCCTCGAGTAGCTTTGTGCGAAATTCAAAAAAACAAACAAACAAAACGTGAATGTCGATACCTGTAGATCAGGCTTACAAACGGCATTCTATGTGTGTATCTACGTGTGTGTTACAACTATGAACGTCTCAAGCTAGATACATAAATATATACTGAGTCGGAAACCTTAATAGTACTATTAAGGTTATTGAGATAAAAAGGCTGAATCCTAGGCCTCGCACGTCTTGCCATAAAACTGAACTGGTAAATTTTTAATATTCATTTATTCTTTCACACTCAGCTTTAAGTCTGAAGACGTGAAAAAACAACAACAACACCGGAGTTTCTATACCTGTACAGGTGGATCACTGAATGGCTTTTCGCTTAACAACAAACAAACAGGGTATAAATTTGTCTCGAGCTGATTGGCTTTAGTTTCTAAGCAACACAAATCAACTGTTTTAATCGATATTATTGGAAATAAGTTATTTTCTCTTTTTCTGTGAATTTCATAACTGTTTAGCAGGACGTAAGTAATGTAAAATATTGTATTAATTATTATCCCCTTCCTTAGCATTGATAAAATCGAAGTTTATCTATCTGTCTGTCTATCCATCTGTCTGCTTGTCTGTCTATCTACCTACTTCTGAACAACAGTGAAAAAATATCAGAATTAATTGGAGACATTTTTAAGGAAGGAGGTACACAGTTTTTGGATTACATTAAAACTAAGCCTATGTCTTCCCCATATAAACTTGTAGAATTATCAGTAATTGTTGATACTAAAATACGTAAGTTCATATTACATGACAAAACCCAGGCCATAATCAGATGAGAACTCCAATCGGGTGCAATATTCCAACGAAGATGTGAACGTTATAACGTTGCCGCGAGGGCAAAGACGACATCCTGCAGTCGAGTGACGCTGTTTTATATATATATAATGTTCAGTAAACTGCTCGAGAAAACATTCGACACTGTGTGGCACGATGGTCTCCGGTTCCGTATGAATGAAATGGAACTACCGCGTGGAATTATTCGCTGGTTATCCAACTTTTTGGAAAACAGACAATGTAGAGTGAATGTGGAGGGAACTTTCTCGGAGTTCTTCACTCCAGAAGCTGGCGTCCCTCAAGGAGGGGTGGTGAGTCCTATTCTCTTCATCATGTATGTAAATAATATGCCACTTAAAGATCCACACCATGGATACTTGTCATAGTTCGCTGATGATATAGCAATCTGGAAAAGTGCCCTAACACCAGCAATAGCAGCCACAAACATACAACCGCAACTAAACAGAATATGCGAATATTGTCAAAAATACAGAATCAAAATAAACACGGCAAAAACACAACTAGTGATATTTTTAAAGTCAACGAAACATCAGAAAGTAGAATCACAAATTTGCATGAATGGAGCACTTCTCCAGACTGCTACATCCTAGGATTAACGTCTGATTCTAAACTTACATGGACAAACCATGTAAATAATATAAAAACTAAAATTTGGCGAAGAACAAACCATGCTAGGAGTCTGACTGATAAAAACAGTGTAGCAACAACTGAAAACATCCTTAAAATATATAAAACACATATAAGACCTGTAATAGACTATGCAGCTCCAGTATGGATTAATGTAAGCAAATAACAATTTAAAACCAAATTACAGTCATTACAAAATACACAACTTACGACAGCATATAGAGTACCTAGAACCATCTCTTCAAAGTTTATGCATAAATATTCAAACACACAAACAATAACAGATAGATTCCTACATAGTACAATAAAATATTTTGATAAAAATTGGAGAAAAAATGAACTATTATGCGAACTCGACGGATACTGCATATATGACGAAGATGACCCTAAACACCACTCCCTGAATAATTTATATATTTGGTCATTAAAATAAAATTATAATATATAATTCAAAAAATAAATAAAAATTAAACGAAATAGATAAATAAATAAAAATAATAATTATATAATAATAATCAAGCACTAAAATAAAAACAGGCCACCTGTGAGCTAGACATTAGTGAAGAAACTGATGGTGCAACATACATGGACATTACCCTGAAAGGGGCTCGAGTTATTGTGGATTACTCTGGTCCTCGTGTAATAATTATTAATATACTAAACAGTTCACACTAACAAGGAAAGAGAAGGAGGAAGAGGTCAAGGGTCCCTGACCCCCCTGGGTATACACACATATATAACCAATCAACGAGAGAGAGAGAAACTGTATCCGGCCAGCCTCTTGTCTCACGAGTTTTACAGAGCAGTCCCTCTAGTGGCACAAAGGCATATCTGCAGACTTACAATGCTAGAAACCGGGTTTTGATGCTCTTGCTGGTCAGGGCACAGATGACCCATTGTGTAGCTTTGTGTTTAACTTCGAACAGACAAACTCACAGGGAATTTCTTAACGAAAGAAACTAACAACAAGAAAGAGAAAATCAGCTCTGAGTCCTTTGTAACTAATCTGATACGTTAGAGGCTAGTAGTAATACATCAGTGGATTGTAACAAATCTGATACGTTAGAGGCTAGTAGTAATACATCAGCTTTTATAGTTACGGTGGAACAAAACAGTGAAGTGGAAATGTTGAAAAAAGAAACATAACTTTGTAAATAGTGAAACATATAAACTGTTATTTACTGGACGGTTTCAGTGGATTCAGTTACTAACTGTTCAGCCATCACGTGTTACTCGGTATTAAAACATAGACAATTACCTCTGGCAACGGTTAGGGAATCGAGGAATTTTTTTGCCTGGTGGTTACTGGTGAACGATGAACATTCGTTTGCTTGTTCTTGTGAAGCTGTTAAGGGGCTATGTACGCGAACCGTCCTTAATTTTGAAATGACAAACTACAGGGAAGGCAGCTTGTAAACATCACTCCACAGTCAACTCATGGGCTACTCTTTACCTATGGGATTGCCCGTCACATTTTAACACGCACATACACACCCCGGCTCCCATGATGAGCATGTTCGTGGAAAGGGATTCGAACTTGTGACCCTCAGATAGCGAGTCGATCACTCTAAGTATTAGATCATACCAGGATCAGTTCAACGTAAGACTGTAATAATGGTATTAGTAAGAACGAGCAGAGAGAAAAAACACGTCATAGGTGAAGACCACAGGAAGAAAACACATCACAGATAAAGACCACAGGAAGAAAACACGTCAAAACTAAAGACCACAGGAAGAAAAACACATCATAGGTAAAGACCACAGGAAGAAAACACATCAGAGATAAAGACCACAGGAAGAAAACACGTCAAAACTAAAGACCACAGGAAGAAAACACATCATAGGTAAAGACCACAGGAAGAAAACACATCATAGGTAAAGACCACAGGAAGAAAACACATCATAGCTAAAGACCACAGGAAGAAAACACATCATAGGTAAAGACCACAGGAAGAAAACACATCATAGATAAGAGACCACAGGAAGAAAACACATCCATAGCTAAAAGACCACAGGAAGAAAAAAACATCATAGCTAAAGACCACAGGAAGAAAAACACATATCATAGGTAAAGACCACAGGAAGAAAACACATAAATGTAGCTAGAGATCACACAGAAGAAAACACGCTATGGAAGCTAAATACCTCACAGGAAGAAAACACGTCATAGGTAAAGACCACAGGAAGAAAACACATCATAGCTAGAGATCACAGGAAGAAAAAACACGTTATAGGTGAAAGACCACAGGAAGAAAACACATTATAGCTGAATACCACAGGAAGAAAACACATCATAGCTGAATACCACAGGAAGAAAACACATCATAGCTAAAGACCACAGGGAGAGAAAACACATCATAGCTAGAGATCACAGGAAGAAAATACATCATAGCTAAATACCACAGGAAGAAAATACATCATAGCTAAATAACACAGGAAGAAAACACGTCATAGGTGAAGACCACAGGAAGAAAACACATCATAGCTAGAGACCACAGGAAGAAAACACATCATAGCTAAAGACCACAGGAAGAAAACACATCATAGCTAAAGACCACAGGAAGAAACACATCACCTACCACTAGGAAGACCACAGGGAGAAAACACGTCAAAACTAAAGACCACAGGAAGAAAACACATCATAGCTAGAGATCACAGGAAGAAAACATATCATAGCTAGAGATCACAGGAAGAAAACACATCATAACTAAAGACCACAGGAAGAAAACACATCATAGCTAAACCACCACAGGAAGAAAACACGTCAAAACTAAAGACCACAGGAAGAAAACACGTCAAAACTAAAGACCACAGGAAGAAAACACATCATAACTAAAGACCACAGGAAGAAAACACATCATAGCTAAAGACCTCAGGAAGAAAACACATCATAGCTAGAGATCACAGGAAGAAAACACGTCATAGCTAAATACCACAGGAAGAAAACTCGTCATAGCTAAAGACCACAGGAAGAAAGCACCTCATAGCTAAAGACCATGGGAAGAAAACACATCATAGCTAGAGATCACAGGAAGAAAACACGTCAAAACAAAAGACCACAGGAAGAAAACACGTCAAAACTAAAGACCACAGGAAGAAAACACATCATAGCTAGAGATCACAGGAAGAAAACATATCATAGTTAAAGACCACAGGAAGAAAACACATCATAGCTAAAGACCACAGGAAGAAAACACGTCAAAACTAAAGACCACAGGAAGAAAACACATCATAGCTAAAGACCACAGGAAGAAAACACGTCAAAACTAAAGACCACAGGAAGAAAACACATCATAACTAAAGACCACAGGAAGAAAACACATCATAGCTAAAGACCTCAGGAAGAAAACACATCATAGCTAGAGATCACAGGAAGAAAACACGTCAAAACTAAAGACCACAGGAAGAAAACACATCATAACTAAAGACCACAGGAAGAAAACACATCATAGCCAGAGACCACAGGAAGAAAACACATCATAGCCAGAGACCACAGGGAGAAAACACATCATAGGAGTGTCTCTTTACTTTGTAGGCCTATCAGTAGCAGGGTGTTCCCTTCGTATAAGTTTCTTTGCATCTGAGTTATAGCATTACGGCTTATGAGTCGAATCACGTTCACGTCCCACAGATTCAAAAGCAAACCGTCTTTGCTCGCCTTTGCGACAGTACAGAAGAAGTGTCATCGATAAATGTATCTTTTAAAACAAACAACTACATTCCAATTCTGTGGTTTCATATTTTGTTCCTCATTACGAGAGTACAAAGAAGTTCAATGTTGTTTGTTTTTTTGTTTCGTAATAGAGACGGGGTGGGGTTGGGGAAAGAAAGCGGGTGCAGTCTC